>NC_066312.1:25386515-25689545 GCF_905404315.1 Leptidea sinapis | reverse complement strand
ACCATAATTTTATTTCTCGTATTTTTTTTCTGCTGGAAGAATATTATAAGAGTTCTTTTTACTTTCTAATGAATCGATATTGAAAGTGTTATTATAGCCATACACTATAAAGCAACATTTAATAATATTGTTCAACTTTCTTATATATTCAATTGCCTGTTCTTAGAATGTATAAAAATATTAAGTCTTTATAGCAGTGAGTAGTAAAATAAAATAATTGGAGGATCTTTGCTTTTCAGTCGATTTTTTTTTTGAATTAATTTAATAGTATCTATTTTTCATTCTAACATCTTAAGACACATTTTTTTTTTGAAGAAAGCATAGGGAGACTATACAATGTCTGGTCATCTGATCTACGACATTGTACAACGGAATACATTGATGTGTGAGTGCCTGCGACACCCTCTCAACGTATTACGTTGTGAGGTTTTTACGATTATATGCAATTTCCCGCTAAAAGCCAATGCCTCTAAATTTTATTGAAAGTGCTTCTTCGTATCGCACTGCTAAGAGTTAGGTATTTATGTTAGGCGTAGACAGAATAACAAGTCTCTACCACACGTCCGTGACTGAGTGTCTCGGGAGCTTATTGTGCACAATATCTCACTGACATCTATGCTTTGAAGAAACTATAAGATTATTACTTAAAAAGAGCAAGTTCTAAAAATATGAAAAAGAGCTACGTTATACTTGTATCATGACAAACTGGTGTACAACAATCTTGGTTTTATATATTACAGCCATTGTCAAATACTCTATTGATTGAAAAGAGTGGCCATTGAGTTTCTTGTATGTTCCTCTCACGAGCTCTATTTTTTCCGAACACATGGGAGATTGAGTAATTTAAAAAAATATTTATAGTGACGATTTAAACACGCTTAATTTAAGCCTAATTGAATAAAATTATTTGACTTTGACACTGGTATATAATGTATATGTATGGTTGTTCAACTTATTACTCTATACAGATACAAACAAAGCTACACAAAATGTATTTTGTATGTATAAAAATATTATTAGTATTACTTATGTACATATTGAAAGATTTGCAACTGAAACAAATTATAATGAATGCTCCCTACGATCTACTTGTTTTTTAAGATTTTATACATTAATTAGGGGTCAAATTGAGAAAACTTACGCATTCTAAACAGGACACTAACGGGGCACTGCAGATTAAACAAACACCTCTCAAGCTTAAGTCTCAGAGATTGCAGAGCGTGAAGATTCTATAATAGTGCAGATGAGACCCTGTTACACATTCTCTCTGAATGTGGTCCTTTAATGCCTAAGCCTAGCATCTCTTTGCAATTCTTCAAGCACTTGATATGAGTAAGATTCATGAAAAGAATCAATCTTACCAGTGAGCTATAGTTAACAGTGGCAATCACAATAGATCACATTGGTCGCTGTGAACCAGGGCTGCTCTGAACTGCAGCAAAGCCACTTTACAAACTATAACCATAGTGTCATTATTGTTATTATTGGCAAATTATTAATAGCAAATTTATTGAATTAGGCGTTACTTTGCGGAAATCCATAATTATACAATTTATTTAAGTTTTCTTTAGTGTTAATTCCGCCAATATTTGTTTTTAAAATAATTCGACACGTGTTTCGCCTCTACACGAGACTACAATCTGGCACGAGACTCAGATTTTGGCGAGACAACACGTCCTCAGGATGCCTCGTGTCGAACTGTTTTAAAAACAAATATTGGCGGAATTAACACTAAAGAAAACTTAAATAAATTGTATCTTAATAGCAAGTTTTGTAAATCGATCCCAAACAAGTTTAAATTAAATGTGTGTAATGTTTGGTAAATTAGTTTTGTTTCCAATCTCATTTAAAAGTCTAAAGTAGGACTTAAGAGTGTTATAAATATAAATATACGGTGTGCCGTTACATATAATAACCGTACTTAAAAAGATTCATAGAGCCTGAACACCGCATTACTGTTGCTGACAGCTTCCGCGGTAGCCCATTGTGAGGACCCTGCACAGCCTTTTGTGTGGCGCTTTCAATAGAATCTTGGAAAACTTGTAGCATTTGAAGCACATTTTCGAAGGTTCGCTTGTCTCTTAATGCTGTCGAACACAATCCATCAAATATTTGAATTCTTAATGCATAACATGTTTGTTCATAGACATGAATATTTATATTATACTAGCTGCCCCGACAGACGTTGTTCTGTAGTAAAAAAACAACTGTTTTATATTTCATACATCAAAAATTATTTCGTAAATATGCTCCCTGTTGTTAGAATGAATTTGTTTCACAGCGGAACTGTCAAACCGTGCGTCACTAAATTCTCTCATAGAAAATATGTCCATACAAAACAAATATTGAAAATAAAAATATTTATGGGTCCCAAATCGAAATAAAAACTACCCTATCTCTCAAGTTGGACCAAACTGCACTCCATGAAGTAATCACCATTAAAATCCGTTCATTAGTTTAGGAGTCCATTGAGGACAAACATTGTGACACGAGATTTATATATATGAAGACTAGCTGAACCGGCAAACGCTGTATTGCCATATAAAGTAATAAAAAAAAACTTACCAAATACATCGTAGATACATAAAATGAATCATACTACAATTATTGTATTCGATTATCATCTTGTAACCCTATTGCAGATTTGTGGAATTGAATAATATTAAAATTGTGCTACAAAAATAGGTGTTGATCGTATACGGGTGAAAATTTGGAGTTGTATGTATTTTTTAATATGCTGAATCATAATGAAAAAAAATTGTCAAAAAAAGTAAAAATCAATATTTAGGGGTGAGTACCCTTATTATTTAAGGGTATGAAAAATAGATGTTGGCCGATTCACAGACGTACCCGATAAATATAAATTTTCTAAAATAAATGGTTTAGCCGTTTCGGAAGAGTTTGGAAACAAACACCGCGACATGAGAATTATATATATTAGATTAGCTGACCCAGCAAATGTTGTATTGCCGATATTAAAATCGCGATACAAAAGTAACTGTTGATCGTAGATGGGTGGAAATTTGAAGTTGTAAGTATTTTTTAATGCTGACTCATACTCAAACAAATTCAAATCAAAAAAAAAATGTCATAAAAATTAAAAAAGAAAAAATTGGCGACCACACTTAACATTTAGGGGGATGAAAATAATAGATGTTGTCCGATTCTCAGACCTACCCAATATGCACTCATAATTTCAGGAGAATCGGTGAAGCCGTTTTGAAGGAGTTTAACTACAAACACCGCGAATTTAATACATTAAATGTATGTATTAATATATAGATGACCAGTGTGTCAACTACTGCTTCAATAAATGGTACCAACGTTGTCTAGCGGACTACCGACCATCTCAACACCACTCACTCGTTTGTAGAGTCTTAATATGAACAATGAATACATATATTATAACGTTTACAAGGTTTTCATTATGTCTCCTAGTTTGACTTAGTTTATAGATTACACAAACACGAAGCAATATGACTCCAACTGTTGTGGTTTCTAATGTTTTAATAATTCGACACCATATCGTTACGACACTACTCTGTACCAGCCTGTACGTACACTGTACGGTCAGTATTATAAATACCAACAAACATTTAGTATAACTTGATGAAAATTATCGAGGTATGAATCGTTCATTTTACTAATGTCTAACACTTGTAATAATAAACAGCTGTGAGACGGCACTGGAATAACAAAAAACAAGAACATTTACGGTGTCATTACAAAAAATAATTTCAACATGTCTTAGACAAGTGTTTGTTAAACAGTGTCTAACTATTTAAGCGACATTGTTTTTAATGACAATAAGGGACGAGACTAGCTGGAAGTTCATCTGATGGTAATTGATAAGCCCAGCCCATTACAATATAGTACCGCTCAGGATTTTTGAAAATCCCAATTCAAATTCTGATCGGCACCACTATTGCACTCGTCTCCTTGAGACATAAGATGTTAAGTCTCGTTTGTCCAGTAATTTCACTAGCTACGACGCCCTTCGGACCGAAAACAATAATGCTTAAACATTACTGCTTCACGGCAGAAATAGGCGCAGTTGTGGTACCCATAATCTAGCCGGCATCCTCTTTAAAGATTGACGCTAAGCAACAGAAAGAAACGGATTTGTAATAGAACTTTATTAAAACAAGTGTTCAAAACGTGTTTAACTTTTTTGTAACAATTTTGTTTCACAGGATAAATATTTATAAAAGTATATATTATATGAAATATATATCGCTGTCTGACACCCGTACTACCAAAAGCTAGTTTGGGGCTCGAAAATTTATTTAACATTATGTGAATTATACGTATACTATACCGAATATTGCCATAAATATACTTTTAGTAATATATATAATATACACCTGCTTCAAATTCCAAAACAAAAATATCATGTAAGGGCACGGATGGTGTACAAAGCTAACTACCCGTCTCGTACTGACAGCGCGAGGCAGCCGCGCGAGGCAAATCTTCGGTCGGTCAAAACGTGCCTCGCGTGTTTGACGCGCTGCCTTGCCCGAACATGTTGCGGCCCGAGCCTAACGTTGCCGGTTTTGTCTATGTTCAAAAGCACCTCGATAAATTTGCCGCGCTCAATCAAGACGGTTGTGTTTTGCCTAGCTTGTTCGACGAACGACGGAATCTTTTTCTGGATCTAATAGTAAGGGTTTCCTCAATATTCTGAACACAGAAGTTAAAATACCAAAGGCGTTCTCCACAACTCTGGACAGCCTGTGATTTGTTTTCTTTTTTGTACAAGTCGAAGAATTACGAAGTACGAAATCATGCAAAACTGGCTATAAGCCGCGTTAGGCACGTGTAGAATCTGTTCGACTTTACGTTAAGCTGTGAGCTCGATGCTGGCTCAACCTGATGATGGCTTGGCCTTGCTTCGCGTGGCAGCCTCATGCAAAATATTGTAGACCGAGGCGGCCTCCCGCGGTAAACGTTATGCTACTTTGATATGGCGGCCGAGAACCGTAATATGTTGGGGAGGGAGGCATGTCCTTACACCCCACTAGACTAAAGTCTGAACAAACAGAGGCGACCTGGACATCGTACTAGTCGACCCGGACGACTTACCATCGCGAACGCGACACCAAACCAACCACACCGCCCTCGTAGACGTAGGCGCGGCCATGTACAACAAACCGCTGCCACTCTTCACTTTGACGATTTCCAGCGGCCGCAACCTAATATAATACAATTCACATACTTTGTTAGAAGCCCGACGAGATAGTCCTCGTCCTGAAATGGTTTAACACCACTCAAACTCACAACACAAATCACACACTTAGCAAACACTATAAAGATATATTCACATACTTATATAAATTCACACATATTTACAAACACACATACATTTGTCACCGCACTCACCAGCGAGTGCTAAGTCTCTTCAAACGTAGAGTACATAGGACTAATAGATATAATAGATCGTTAGTGATCTTTTCTCCGTCCAACCTAGTTAGCAGGTGGTCCGAGGTCCGAGCCTCCTTCCGAGACGCCCCGCGCCTGTGAATTACATTTTCGGCCTCCAAGGCCCCCGCCCGGCTTCGCTGTAAAAGCCTTTAGGGCTACGAGAGCAGCTCAAAGGAGGTTTTTAGTCGGTTGGGGGTGCCCGAGCCCGACATATGGGCCTCGCTTCAATAGGTAAATGTATATTCCTACTCTCGAGAAAAAAAACAAAAAAAGGGGTAAACGTTGCGCGGCAAACGTCCGAGGCAAGCTCGCGAGGTGGCTCGGTCAGTCAGTACCCGGCTAATAGCGAACTCTAACGACATCCCCAGCAGTTATTGCGAGGACGCCACAAGGATCACCTTGCAGCCCACTGCCCAACGCTGTTACAATTCTTAACACATTCCACGCATCCACGGGTTTTATTACATAATCTTATTAAAATTGGTAAATATATTTTTAATAAAATAAATAAATTTAATTTATGTTCCTACACATTGAAATCATTTTATCTTATATTTAAAGCTATATTTTATAATCATTCACGATAGAATCGTGGATTATAAAATTTATATTTAAAGGAGAACCTTTTAATATTTAATTTCATTGAGAATGTCTCAGAAAATAATTTAATAAAAGCGGGATTATCTCATCTTTGGGAACCCGAGCCTTTCTTTAGTTCTTGTTCAGCTATTTCATTCATTAAATAACTTACAAAGGGTTTTAATAAATATTGATGATGTCTGTGAGATTTCTTGAATAGATTAAATTTGCAAATTAAGTTCTTGTACTATACTTTAGCTACTGTTTAGTTCGAACTGTTGAAGAACATGGTTTTTTAGGATTGTAAAAAAGAAGAAATTTACAATTTAAAAAAAGTATTGTCACGCACTTAATTTATTACGTCTATTCAATTAAAATTATCATGAACTTTAAATAGGTTAACGTTTAACATGCAGCATAGAGGGGGGGCTACTACTAATACCGATTAGTCGTATCGAATCCTACTCTTAGTTATATTTGTTTCCGATGATTGAATGAACGAAACATTATTCGATATAACCTTACTTGTAAATGTCAGTGACAAATATTCGAATTTGACAAATAATCAAACGTCACTTTTACAATAATCTCAACGACACTCTCGACGACAACGACTTCTAGGCTGTCTTTGATCATTTTAGTTGTGCTTTTATTGTGATTGTGGAGTAAATTTTTAGAGTATTTTGGTGTAAGTGATTAATAAAAGTGGAGGTAAGTGATGACATGAGAATTAAAACAGTTAAATACTCATGGTTTTCATATTATATTAAGTGTCGCTATGGCTATGATGAGCTTATGAGATCCTGTGTTAATTTCTGTGAAAAAAATGTTGAGATTTCTGTTAACATTTGAAGCCATCAAAGAAAATATTGCTCGTAGAAGGAGGTGACAGTAAATTCGGGAAAATTTTAATATTATGACTATTCATGATGGTGAATTTGTAAGAAATTTCAGACTAAATAAAAAACCTTTTGGAAAAAATCAGTAAGAATGTTCTGCTCTTGTTGCCTCCTTCTCTATAAATTTAAACGCCAATCCAAAATAAATTGAATTAACGCGTCCAACCGTCGAAACTATGTTTTGACTTTTGACACTTAACAGCGACATAGCACAGAGCGACATAATCAGTTTTTCAAGATTTGCACATAATTCATTCATTCTAACAACGTAGAAATATAAAAAAAAATTGTCTATGGTTATGATTAATGATAAGGAATGTATCGTTGACAATTTTGCGAGTAAACCTCATGATCCAATACGAATACACTTTCTGTTTGGCCTTGAATTATGAAAATTTTAAAGAAGCGAACTCACCAGCATAAATAAAATTAACTTTGTAATTGTATCACATAATACAATAATAAACATTGACTGCCGCCTCTTACTTTGCTTCATTAAAAGAAATAGTGTATCAATTACCATCAGCTGAACGTCCTGCTCGTCTTAAAAAAACTCAATACTCGATTTTCAGAAGCATCTGCGCCATTATTCCTTCAGCATCACCGAATGTGTGATTATGCTTAAACATTTATAAGTTTGTATGTTACAACCAAAATACTGACCTTTGCGTGGAACGTGATCCCGTAGTCGAAGGCCTCCTCGGAGTGTAAAGGGATCTTCGTGTCAAAGTCATCGTTGGGCACCAGATCATACTGGTGGGAGGAGGGCATGCTCCGGCTCCACTTGAATATCTTCATGGGCAGGCGCTTCCAGGAGCGCGCCTTGAACACAACTCGGATGTATCGAGTGTTCTTCGCGCGCTTAAACATCGGAACTCATTCTATGCCAGCTCGTAGTAAAATACCCGGCGACCACGACCTGCGAACAACCAAACGGATCATTCCCTAAGGATTCTTGATAACAAATGATTAATTTCGGTGACATTACAATAATTATATTGAGTCTGAAACCCGGCCTATGAACAAAAGAGTGGACGACATTGTACATGAGATGCGGAACAACGATGCTGAGTCTGATAGACTGTGTTGCCGTGAACCCACAATTATATTTTACTACAATAACCAGCTAACGTTGTATTGCCATATAAATTATTTTGAGTGTTCGACCGGTTTTTCTCCTTACATACTTTTTAAGTCCGGGTATCGTGAAAAAGCCTTTTCATTTTTCGGGTTAATATAATATAGCCTATGAAACTCACAAAAAATGTGGCTATCTATTGGTTACATACATTTCAGAATCAGCTAAGTAAATGCAGATAATAATTAATTAATTAATACAGGTAATTATTAGTAAGTATTTTAATTTTTTTGTCAATATTTCAATGTTTTTATATTATTTTGCTATTCTCCAGTCATAAGTGTTTGAACAAGTATCTATAGTGGGTAATGTATCTGATTGTAACTAAGTATTTATAATATGATCTCACTAATAAGTAATACTAGTTACTAATACCATATAATAAACGTTATTGTTTATAAGGTACGTATGTTAGGTATAAATAGAATAGGTACAAAATTAGATTAAGTTTTCAACTCAATAAAGATTCATATGTAACCCTGGAAGCCTTATTATTTATTTAAGCGTTAATGGTAATGTACCAGTTACCTTCAACTAATATAATATTAAAATAAGGAAAGAGTAAGTAAGCGTGGCTTGGGAAACGACATTTTAAACTCGAGCGCTACAAGTACAAGTGGCACTCGTAAAGAACTTGCGATATACGAACATGTGTAAACATCTATTTAATTTATACTTATAAAACAAATTTATGTCGCATGTAAAATAGTTTTTTCTATTTGAATATCTAATTAGGAGCCGGTTGCAATCCATTTTGGTAGTGAAATCATGATCTCAGACAACAATTAAGGCCTGGATGCCGAGCGTTGAGGAATCGAAAGCTACGTTACCTCTCTATTTTAATTCATATTGTTTTAATTCATAATTAAAAGCATTTTTAATTTAATACAAACATAATACAATTTTCTTTACAAAAATCACAAAACTATGTCATGTTAAATAGTATTAGTAAACAGTAAATAATTTTTCATACAATTTTTATCTAGATTGAATGATTAACATGGCGCCAACTGTAAATGTATGGGGTACTTTGGTGATGTTTTTCGTAACGTCGAATACAAATAGAAATTAAAAAAAAAATCTCAAATTCTATGCAAACATAATTATTTTTTGTAAAATTAAAAGCTTTATGTAAACCGTTTAGAAATGGTATCAATAATTATGCGCTATTTTTGCGATTTCTTGGGATAGCGGCCTTAAATATTTCATTTTTGATTTATACTTGTAGAACCTTAAGAGCAAGAAGCAGATATCCAGATATTATGTATAATATCCGGACGACCGAGCCTTGCTCGGATTATTAAGAATGTACAAAACTTGAACAAAAAAAAAACTAATAGGACATCTGGATTCGAACCGGGGTCTTCTGTTTTCCGGATCACCCAATGTCCCATCTGAGCTATAATAGTCTTGTATATAGTGGCGAAATTTACCTTTGTATTCTAATGTTATTGTAGCTGTTTCTCATTCAAACATGGATAAAACCATTTTTTTTAAATTGAAACCTAGCTATATATATATATATACAAGAATTGCTCGTTTAAAGATATAAGATATAGACAAGCTGACGCAGCAAACGTTGTATTGCCATATAAAGTAATTAAAAAAGAAATTGGGGTATAAAAAATAGATGCAACCGATTCTCAGACCTACCAAATATATCGTACTATAATTATTGTATTCGATTGCCATCTTGCAACCCTATATCGGATTTGTGCATGAAACAGAATAATATAAAAATCGCGATACCAAAATAGCTGTAGATCGTAGAAATGCGAATATTTGAAGTTATATGTATTTTTCAATGTTAAATGATAATAAAATAAAAAAAATAAAGATTGTCAAAAAAAATAAATAAATATATTATGGTATTGATACCCTTATCATTTAGGGGTATGAAAAATAGATATTGGTCGATTCTCAGACCTAACCGATGTGTACACAAAATTTAATACAAATCAGTTCAGTCGTTTCGGAGGAGTTGGTAACAAACGCCGGGACACGAGAATTTTATGTATAACCAACTATTACCACCTCATTTATTATGGGACTCCATTACCGACCACTCTTCTCCACACTTTCTTCTTGTATAACTAAACGCTATCTTGAGTGAGATTTAATGAATGATTTCCTGTCTGTGACCTTCAAAGGCCATTCACCTCTTGAGTATGCAGCGTTTCTATAGTTCGACCAACCTCAAGGTTATAACGATACCTTTAACTGCATTCAACACTACCACCATGCTGTTCAAGATTACTTACTTTACTATTACAAAAAAGTTATACATGTATTGAACACTTGTTTTAAAAAGTTCTATTATAAGTTTGTTTCTTTCTGTTGTTTAGTGTTCAACAATCTTTAGACATTGCTTATATTTAAACACTAGTCGAAGCTATCCGTTAGACACACCTAAAATCTAAGATCATATTCATATGGAAGATTTACGGCCTTTTTCAATAATGTATCTCTAGTTATGGATAGATTGCTATCACCGTTTAATGACAAGATCTGATTATTTGGAATCTTATTCTTATCCATAGTTATGTCCAATATATTAGTTATATAATGGTAATAATAATACATTAGTTATATACTAGCTGACCCGACAGACGTGACACGTTGTTTGTCCCCCATAGACTCATAAACTATTGAACGGATTTTAATGGGTATTACTTCGTAGAGTGCACTTTAGTCCAACTTGAGAGATAGGATACTTTTTATTTCGATTTGGGATCCAAAATAATTTTTATTTTCAATATTTGTTTTGTATGGATATATTTTCTTTGAGAGAATTTAGTGACGCACGGTTTGACAGTTCTGCTGTAAAACAATTTCATTATAAGAACAAGGAGCATACGTTACGAAATAATTTTTGATGTTTTGAAATATTATTGGCAAATTCCTATAAAACAGTACTTTTTTTATTATCTAAAGAACTGACGGGTCAGCTAGTATGTATATATGTTTACTTCGCAGGTGTGTTGAAAAAGTGAGTATGAAACTCATGAGCAGGTTACTCACTAGACACTCGGCTGATTTACGCCGTCGCCTACGGCTCGGGCTGCTACCCACAGCCTCGAGTATAATGGGCAGCTTAGATCACTTGTATCATAATATAATATAATATTATAATAATCTTTACCACACAAACGTTTTTTAACAATTCTTTTTCATTTATTTTGTACGTTTGTACATTTTCTAGGAACATGTTGTAAAAGCATATACATCGCCCAATTAAATAATTACTAACTCGATTTAACCGGGTAGTAGGCATTACAAGTTTATGTTTATTTCTTTAAAATTTTCTCTTAATGATTCTTTAGGACCTAGGTTATAAATAGCGCGAATAGCCCTCTTCTGCAGCACAAAGATAGTATTAATATCGGCCGCACTGCCCCATAACAATATACCATAGGACATAATACTATGAAAATAACTAAAGTATACTAATCTCGCCGTATCTATGTCAGTTAACCGTCTAATTTTCTTAACCGCATATGCTGCAGAACTAAGCTATTCGCCAATCCTTCAATATGGGGGCCCCACTGCAATTTGGAATAAGAGGAATGCCAAGAAATATAGCAGATTCCACTGGTTTTACTACCTCTCCATTTAATAAAATATTCGCATCTACATTTTTGACATTTGGCGCAATAAATAAATAAGTAGTAGCCGCTACTTTAGGCTATTTTCTCTTATTATTTGACTAATATTTTATTGCGGCGATATGTATGGCGATAAACATTGTTACAACTTAAAAACTTTAATAAGAACTACCTGACCCGACAGACGTTGTTCTGTATATAATAAATAAAATATTTTTTTATATGAATTTGTCAATAATATATCATAACATCTAAAATGACTTCGTAAAATATGCACCCTGCTGTCGTAATGAAATTGTTTCACAGCAGAACTGTCAAACCGTGCGTCAATAAATTCTCTCATAGAAATGATGTATGGACACATCAAAGGAAAAACAAATTTGTTGTTTTTATTTAATTTAGCAGCATTATCCTATTTATTCACCTTTTAAACCTTCTCTGGACTTCCACAAATAATTCAAGACCAAAATTAGCCAAATCGGTCCAGCCGTTCTCGAGTTTTAGCGAGACTAACGAACAGCAATTCATTTTTATATATAAGAATAACTATGGATAGATAAGATCTTGTCATTAAACGGTGACAGCAATGTATCCGTTACTAGAGATACGATATTGAAAGCGGCCGTAAGAAGATAAAACCTACTGAAGGTAAATATTTATGGTAACAGCTAGTTGACAGATAAAAAATTAGTTAATGATTGATAAATTCGACTCAATATTTATACGATCGACCACAATATCAATAATTATTAAAAGAACTCCTAAATGGTTATGTCATAGTGCCAACACTTATGGCCACACTACACCTAGACCGCACAACTCAGAATACTGTAAGGACGCAAGCCTTGACCATATTGTAACCTTGTGTATAAATCCGGAAAGTGGATACATAAATAATACCTTGAAGGAAACTCCACTCGCTGCAGAACGATACACACTCTGATACCCATACGTAAGCTGCAAGCAATTTAAGTTATTTTAAAGTGATAACCCTCACCTCTGGGATTAATTACACAAATTAAATTTGCAAACAAATTTTATGAACGATGCTGAACTAGAACTCGCGACCTCTCGGGTCCGTTCTCTTACCAACTGAGCCAACCATTCGAGTGACGCATGGATCGTACCTAAGTCTTGGTATGTCTTGTTCAACTCTTAGTTTGTGGCCCCATCCACAGGATCTACTTTACAGTTGATAACCTTGTTGTAACCGTTGTCGCTTTTTCAAATCTAAACAATTTGTTATTTTAAAGTGATATAGAAGTGAAGGTCTTCTGGGATTAATACTACAAATTTCAGCTTGGACGGAACCCGAGAGGCGCAGGTTTGAGTCCCGCATTATTCATAATTTTTAAATATCATTTGTGCAAGCAATTTCTTCAAAAAATTTCATTGATCTTAGATTATAAGTAAACGAAAGTATTAATTTCCATAATTTTTGTATAATTAGCAATAAAATGTGTAGATAAATGAGTCATTACAAAATTCAGAACTAAACGAGTTCTGTCCACTTGATAAATAAAAATAATGTCACTGACAGAGTATCGACACAGTAGACATAGGTATCGAGTAAATATGGTTGAATAAAGTTTAAGAAAATTTCCACATTTTTATTGTTGTAATTTAATTTGAATAGCCCTAATATTTTATAAAACGATTTTCAAATATTTGTACTCTTCACAACTCGTTCAAGTGTCTGCGAATCTGTAATCGAGTTTGTGAAACTTTCCATCAAATGATTTTATTTAGAACCAGCTGACCCGACAGGGCGCTGTTCTGTCAGTAGAAAAAAAATGATTTATGTATTGGGGAATAATGTAGTTTAAAGCCATCGGAAATGTGAAATCTTATTTAATTAGTTAATAATAAGCAAAAACGTATTTCTGATGATCATACATACCCTTCAACAACCGTTCCTTGTTACTAGTAGGCAAGACGGTGCGGGGGGAGGGTCCTATCGCATCAAACAAAGTGAGACGCTTAAATCTTATACCCGCGTCTGTATTTTTTTTCGATTACTCCTGCGACATAATATTCAATAAAAATATACTATGGTGTAATAGAGTAACATATTTAACTTAGCTAAAATGATAAGGATTAAATATCGTATTTGTGTAAAGCTTTTACATTACCGCTTTATAGTTGCCAATTTGGTAACGATATGGTATTGAAATGGATCTAACATGTTATCCTTAAGAGGTAGACATAATTTATCGCGGACTTTTCTATAGACCTATATAAGATACAAAATTCCACCATTGATCATTTTGTTATATCTCAAAAGGTTTAGACAGAGATTTCGTTGTTTTCATGGCTTATTTTTTATGACACAACGATTTATACAAAAATATAACAAACAATGTACTAAAACCTTCCTCGAGAACTTCGCTATCCATTGGTGAAAGCTGCATGAATATCGCTGCAGTAGTTTTTGAGTTTATCGCGAACAGACAGACGCGGCGGAGGACTTTGTTATATATTATATTATGTAGTGCCTAGGCGGTGTCCAACTGTGAGCTAGCGATAGTATGGTCGCCAATGCTGTAACTAAATAGAACCAGTCCAGTTTTGAAGAACCAAAAAAGGCTAATGACATTGATTCTAAATGTAGAGGTAGTATAATTTTACATTATTATCTTGAATGTTTTTACGACTTCTGCGAGGAAGTTTTATTAATTGTGTGCAGTGAATGTTTTATAAGTGCTTGTGTGACATAATTCGTGCTTCAAACCAATATATGTCGAGTTAAAGTCTCTGACACTCATAATTGAACGGGGATACCACTGAGGTACGCGGTCGCTTGGATTAAGCGCATCAGACACCTTAGCTCTATAGAGGCAGAATTGACTCCCGCATCGTTCATACATTATGCTACAATATAAACTATATAAATCGCACAGAAGTAGCACAAAACATCTTAAAATAAAAATCGTTTAAATAAAGCTGGTTCGTCAAGAAAATAGAGTGTTAATACTAGTTTTATTTAAAGTATAACATGCTATTTTAGCGGAATAAGGAATTGGTACGAGTAAATAAAATAGAATGTGTTTGTACGTTCGTTTGAAGTAGCTATATGTAATTGGTTTCTTATTACTAATTATTGGAGTTATTTGCACTTCATTTAGAGCCTCTCAACTGTGACAACATATTTTCGATTGATCTGGAATACCTACGTACGTGTGGTTTTTTTAATGAAAATAAGGGACGAGACGAGCAGGACGTTCAAATGATGGTAATTGCTACGCCCTATCCATTACAATGCAGTGGCGCTCAGGCTTCTTGGGAAACTCAAAAATTCTGAGCGGCACTACAATTGCGCTCGTCATCTTGAAACATAAGATGTTAAGTCTCATTTGCCCAGTAATTTCACTAGCTACGGCGCCCTCCAGATCGGAACACTGTTATGTGTACACATAACTGCTTCACGGCAGAAATAGGCGCCGTTGTGATACCCATAATCTATCCGGCTTCCTGTGCAAAGGAGGCTACTGGTAAACTGGTATTTGAGAATGTTGCTATGAAGAAACCCCAACTACAAGAAGAAAAGTCATTGTACGGTCTGAGTAGAAATAAATGGCTCATAAACTTACCAGTCTTAATTTTAGGGTGATTTTGATAATAATACAAATAGGTATGTAAGTAATTGCTAATAACAATCATGATTTAGTCCCCAGCCGTCTCGTCGTTTATCGGTACATTTAATGTGAGTAACATGATTGAATGCATAGGCTGTATTTAACTAAACTTTTACGGCCTTACAAATAAAAATGGCATAGATTTATAACTAAGCATAAACCAAGAATATGTAAAATGTTTACAAATAGACATTTTGTAAGCAAAATGTCTGATGGTTTGTTCGGACGTATAACCATTCCCGCGTTTATTTGCAAGGCAGCTTATCATTCGGAAAACTTCAAAATTATCATGGTATTGACAGTGTTGTCAACGATATTGTAAACATTTTGCATTTTGTTTGTAACCAAGTTTATTTGTAAGGCCGTTAAAATTTATTTTATTTTAGAGGACGTCATCTATATATATATATATATATATCTTTCACGCCTAATCCAATGATCGTATCGACATGAAACTACCACCATTCGATGCGAAATGTATCTGAGATGGTTTATGGCTATTTTTCGAAATCCAAAGTTCCTTTCTTTTAACATTCGCTCAGCGAAACGGGCGGGAACGGCTAGTATTTGTATAAAAATCACTAATTTGAGCAAAAAAGTGACGACTTTTACAAATTAAGTATTCTATAATAGATATAAGAGATCTATTTACAACGGTTAATAAGTTTTGGGAAGTAAATGAACCTCAATGCGATATTATTCGCATTATTCGGACCATCTCCGACTCGTGAATCGGGAACTAATTACTGCAGATTCCTTCAATCTCAGATTTTTTTTTTTAATAAATTTAGAAATGGAAAAAAAGTAAAATCTATGGATAGTTAGTTGTGAAGTCTAGATTGTACTGTTCGGCCTCAATTTGAGAAGGTGGGTGGTTAAATCATTGTTTATATATAGTCAAACTACTTTTAGCTAGAAGCTTGCTTCTTATTATTTACTACAATAAATATTATAAACGAGGGCAAGAATTGGGGTAAGGTTTGAAAATTTATGTACGATACATAAACTTAATATTGTTTTTTTTTTGCATGCAGTACTACCACGTGCGTGGGTATAGAATAAAGATATACCACCGACCAACTGCACCTCGCACCATTCTGCAGTGAAAACAGTTTTTATTACTTTTGCGTATTCAACGACTATTTCCGACACTTACCCCAGGTTTATGAAAAGGATATATCATAAATAAAATTTGAAAAACAAAATTTTATGAACGATGCGGGGCGCGAACCCACGACATCTGGCGTTCTGTGCCAGTGCTCTAACCAACTGAGCTAACCGTTCGAGTGACGTACCGTCATAAAATGTATGCTTTGTTCAACTCTCAGGTTGTGGAGGAAGATATATCATCTCACCACATGATGCAATGAACAATAGAATACGGATTCATGTCCCAAAGTCTATCAATAAATTTACATAAAGATATTATTGTATAAGTCAACTTTGAATGGAATTATAGTTAATGATAATTAATACTCACGTATTGTCCGGAAATTAGTTTCTAGGATTAGAGATTTATATCAAGTGGAATAATAATAAGCACAAGCGGGTTGTGGTATGCTCCATTGTGAATGTGGATTTAAATTAAATTGTAAAAGCACGTCTCATACACTCATGCAGTGTAGGTTTGCCGGATTGGACACTTAATATGACGTGGCCCGGCTGCATCGTGATATTGTGTCACTTTCAATAAAATATGAACTAGATTTTAAAGGTAAGCGCCTTAACACGGCAAGAGAAATATATGCGTTAGAGTTGTGATTGAACCAAAACCTGCGTGCGTAGTGCGACCAGGCTAGCGCTCCACTAATTTGGTGAAAATAACATCTCTAGGTCCCTAAAATGTCATCAAATTGTCGTATTTTCTTACTAATATCTTGCCTTTCATGGCGTGCGTCCGTGCAGAATGGGATGTCGCTATGGCAACTTAATGGCTGACAGGCTTGCCCTGCATGTTTCAGTATGACCACTCGATTATAATTGAATTCAGACGCTTCTATTCATGATATGATTATTCTCATATTAAACATTTTATTGAGATAAAATCTTTAGTTGTGAATACGACGGGTAAGTACTAGTAAATTAATAAACCCAGCATTGTCGCCAACGCCCAACAATTGTCATTTAAAATGTTCACACTGAAGGATTCAGACAATCACCTTAATATAAGTAATATCTCAGGCCAGGTAAATTAGTTTATTGCGTGACAAGCTACGTTTTACACTCGCGATTTGTATGATACTTTGTGTTAGTGTCTTGAATTGCTCAAAATACTCGTAGAGGTTAAGTTTCTAAACTCATTTTTTTGACGTTTTGGAAACAAATTGCGCTCTGGGAGAGAAGAAATGGAACGGAAAAATTACTTATACTTTGTATAATTAGTATGTCATAAATATGACAAACATATACTTTATAAATTATATTTATATATATTTTGACTTTGGCTTTGAAATAGTAGTCAAAGACAAAGTATAAATCTCGAAGGAGTAGTCTAACGCATGAGAGTTAATCCCACGAGTTGCGATCGTTTCCTAGAAAAGCAGGCACTGAGCTATCAATAGATTCGTCCGTGTCTTGACTACTTATTCTTTACTATACTTACTTATCTTTTTTATATTTTTTCTTTTATTATTTACACCTGAAGCACATTTCTACAAAGTGAAGGGAAGTTATATAAGTTTTTATATAAAGCGAATTATAGGACACGGGCTGTTTCTTTATATTTATAAACGTTATGCTCTTGAATGAATGTATTAATGTAAATAAATTGTAATTTTTTTGTAGGATAGCGCAATAAATGAATATTGTATTTAACCATTGCTATTTAAATATTAATACTTTAATACTGATAATAATTAAAGCATATCGTGCGAAATTATTCCCTAACCATTCCAAAAGGTTTAAGTTTTTCTTCTTCTGCCAGCACTCCCGGAGTGCAACCCAAAAGTATAAAGTCACATGTGACAAAGGACCAACAAATAACTTTGGTTATTATAAAATATTAAAGTCATTTAATATAAATTAAAACACTTGTAAATGGTTCACAATCAAGAGTATTACTAACAAGAAAAGAAAAAGTAAATCATATGTATTGACCCGCCAAAACTTAATGTAAATATAATACAATCGCGTCCCTAATTATAAGTTTTCGTATGAAAACATCTGTTACGATAAAATATATGACAGAATTTCTTTTTAGGAATTAAATATCTGATGAGTTGCTGGCTTTATCGAGGGCTAATTTAGAAGTTACAATGACTTATTAAAACTTTTTCGCAGTTGTCACAATTATATTTGGAAGTTCATTTCTTCTGAAAGGCTCCGGGGACATAATTCAGAGCCAAGTTTGATTTTACCAGCAGTCTAACATTTTTGTAACAATAGAGGATTTTTTTAATATAGCTGGGATGATTCTTCCTTTTATAGGGAGAAATGTGGCTCCAAATCACTTCATCTTAGATTAAGGATTGGTCTCCGCTAAGCTCAAAATAGATACCGCACTACCTAAGAACAATAGCTTTTATTATAAGTTGTCACAAGTTGTGTCACCAAGAAGCAAGCCGGCACCCACCGCTGTACACAGCACCTCCCAGGTGTACAGGGCGGTGGATGTCGGTATCGATGACGATGTCACCCAGATGGGGACCACAGCGGCATCTAGTTCTGCCGTGAACAAGTCATGTGCTGTATTATTGTGTATTGCATTGGAGGCCGCCGTAGCTGGTGACATTATTATACTACCGAGACTTAAGAACTTACGTCTCAAATAGACGAGTGCAAATGCGATGCCCCTCAAAGTATTGGGTTCAATCAAGGATCTTGCAACACCATAACCAGAGGTGCAGACTCCAGTCGGCAAGTCAGAACCCCGTGAATATGAAGAGAAAAAATTTACTTGAACACATTGAAACATCGGCTGCAGGTGACGTTCTACTTTCGCAGCCGTCAAACGGAAGGCGTGGGCCAGTGTATAAGATTGACGAACGGAATTATTTGCAACAAAAATGTTCCACCAACAACGCGAATACTAACCCAAAAAATAAGGAGATGCAGCTAGAAATGCAAAGAATCCCATTATTATTTACGAAAGATAATAAAAATAAAGTTAATACATTCCAAATATAAGACAAGTTGGTCGATGTGATCAGTGGTCAAAAAACTGTTGTAAGACTTGCAATAAATGGGTTTATCCCAATCACCAAACAGAAGTGTGTACTTAATTCTTCTAAAACAAACAAAGCAGAGATAAAGGCTGGACCGATTTGGCTAATTTTGGTCTTGAATTATTTGTGGAAGTCCAGAGAAGGTTTAAAAGGTGAATAAATAGGAAAATGCTGCTAAATTAAATAAAAACAACAAATTTGTTTTTGATATATTGTTGACAAATTCATATAAAAACATTATTTTATTTATTATATACAGAACAACGCCTGTCGGGTCAGCTAGTTCTTAATAAAGTTTTTAAGTTGTAACAATGTTTATCGCCATACATATCGCCGCAATAAAATATTAGTCAAATAAAAAGAGAAAATAGCCTAAAGTAGCGGCTACTACTTATTTATTTATTACTATATATTTGCTTTATAACTGCCAATTTTTTTTAAGTTTTAAAAGTATATAGTATGTTATCCTTAAGAGATAGACATATGCCTTCGTGGACTTTTCTGTAGTCCAATTAGAGTACACATTTCCACCATCCGTTATTCTGTTATATATCAAAGGGTTTAGACAGAGTTTTCGTTGCAAGCTCCCAGACGGCTTATTTTTTTCCGACACCTCCAACAAATATCGTTAATGTATACAAATATGTTTACAAAAACTTAAGAAATTACATATTAAAACCTTCCACGAGAACCACGCTACACATTGGTGGATAGAACAGAAGCGCAGTAGTTTTTGAGTTTATCGCGAACACATAGACAGACAGACGCGGCGGAGGACTATGTTTTATCATATTATGTAGTGATTCGGGATATAAATATTTCAGCTTCATATTTGTTTATGAATATAATATCAACGTCTCGTACAATCCAATGTAATTAAATGTCAGCTTCCGATCAGGAACAAAATTGAAACCAGTAGCTAAATGTGGACGACAAAGTTAATGAATGTTTGTGAACTAGTATTAACTTGTGACGTATGCAGTAGAATCAATAGTGTGGTTTCATTGGCAATATTGACCAATCAGAAATTACCTGAACACGTTTTAGCTAAATCTATTTTCTTGTTGATCTTTCTAGCTTAATAGAATAGTGTAATAAACTTAATAACATAATAATTACCTCAATATATATCAAAACTATAATTGCTCTCATTTTTTAATCGACCTCAAAAAGGAGGAGGTTCTCAATTCGACTGTATTTTTTCTGTTTCTTACCTGAAGAACTTTCGACTGGGTGAACCTATTGGTCCAGTTCTGGCGATGGCATCCATTAGAAAATCATTTATATTTTAATTTTGCATTAAGTATTTGCACGATGAATTGACGAATAACTCAATATCTCGCAAACACATATACACCAAGGGTAGTTTGATGAAAGTTCAGTTAGGTTCTAATTATGGGATCCTTGACAAAGAAATGAAACTCTTCAATTCTTAGAAACAAATTAACGATACTAGGCCGAATCTTTCATACGCTAAGCGGATATTAGAGTCAACTACTGGTAACATCATTATGGTCTAAAACTGTCGTAGTCGAATATGATGACCAATGGAGCTCCTTAAAGGCTTACAGCAATGGTGCGATCTATGGCAGAATTTCTAACGGTCTATAATCAAATTGCAATGCGCTTACGTTCGTTGCTGTATTGTAACATGACGCAAGCGTTCTACCTATTTATGAGCTCTTCGCAAGTGTCTTTTTAAATTGTCCTCGAGGTAGATTTTTTTTATGACAATAAAGGACGAGACGAGCAAGATGGTAATTGATACGCCCAGCCCATCACAATGCAGTGCCGCTCAGAATTCTTTGAAAACCCAATAACTCTGAGTTGTGGTACTACAATTGAGCTCGTCACCTTGAGACATAAGATGTTAAGTCTCATTTGGCCAGTAATGTCATTAACTACGACAACCTTCAGACTGAAACACAATAATGCTTACATATTTCTACTTCACGGTAGAAATAGGCGCCGTTGTGTTACCCATGATCTAGTCGGCATCCTGTGCAAGGGAGCTTCTAACTGGTAAAGTTACATCATCCACACTTATTGTATGAACTTGATATCCATACAGCTACTCGGAATGTGCTGCCGAAAGTTTCCCTTCATTGTATATTACTCGAAATTGTCTCGTTATATAATTAAATAACAAACTTCGCTAACAGCGCGACACCGCAGCTCCGTGTAGAGACGGTGTAATTAGAATTCTGAAGTTATTTATTAACGTATTCATCAGGAGGTTCTTATTTGGTGTTCGCGGTTGGTTCATCTTATAACTTTAAACGAGCAATTCTTGTATATATATAATCTGAATCTGGGAAACGGCTCCAACGATTTTCATAAAATTTTGTATACAGGGGATTTCGGGGACGAGAAATCGATCTAGCTAGGTTTCAATTTAAATAAAAATGTTGTTTTATCCGTGTTTTAATGAGAAACAGCTAGAATAACATTACAATACAAAAGTAAATTTCGCCACTATATTCAAAACTATAATAGCTCAGATGGGATTGGGTGATCCGGAAAGCAGATGACCCCGGTTCGAATCCAGATGTCTTATTAGATTTTTTTTGTTCAAGTTTTGTACATTCTTAAATTTTTAAGAATCCGGATGACCGAGCCCTGCTATTAGCCCTGGATATTAAAACTTTAAACGAGCAATTTTTGTATATATATAATAATATGATTTGAATCTTGGAAACGGCACCAAAGATTTTAGTGAAATTTGATATTTCGGGGGCGATAAATCGATCTAGTTAGGTTTCCAGGCAATGAGGCATAAGAATACAAACTTAAATTTCATCCCTAAAAAAATACAATTATAATAGATCGAGTAGTAAATAGGTTGGTCCGATAAAATTGAAATTTCGTATGTAAATATAATTTCCAACAAAATACAATCTACTTAATAAATAACGAGTAAAGCTCGATCGTCCAAGTACTTAGAGTTAATACTCAAGAAATTTAGTAAATTAATATAATATTATCCATCAATATATTGTGTGTAATATCATCTGTTACTCAACCATCGTTTAATAATAAAAAAACCCATGCTAGACGGTATTTTTTTTAAATAAGTGGGTACCATGGTGCCCTACTCTAAAATACGGTGGAGAGAGGCGATGGGTCTTCTCCTCGTGGCTGGATGGTCAAGACAAAGTCAAATAAATTTTATATCAATTAGGATTAAACTAAGCACTTTCGAATCTACATTTAAAATATTTAAGTAATTTGAATTATTGAATCTAATATGTTCAGAAAAAGTAGAGCTCGTTAGAAGATCATACAAGAAACTCAAAGGCCACTCTTTTCAATCAAATAGAGTATTTTACAATGGCTGTAATATACATAACAAAAAAGTTTGTGAGGTGCTGCATCCAATATATGAATACTGTTAAATGTTATAAGCGTTTTAAATATCAAATATTTAAAAAAAGTACTAAAGAATTAACTGTATAAATATAAATTATCGCATATTTGATACATCAATTCGTACAGATTGATTCAATGTTTGTGTAAGGATGCAACGTGAACATGATGGTCATAATTAGTCTTTCATACGAAAGATAACTACAACTACAAAATTTCAAAAATAACGCTCACAGTGGATTTCATGTAAACCGATAGAATAAATTATATGTTCATGTTACGTTCATCATATGAATGTATGAATGAATGATTATTT
The DNA here is from genome assembly GCF_905404315.1 of Leptidea sinapis. Classification (NCBI taxonomy): domain Eukaryota; kingdom Metazoa; phylum Arthropoda; class Insecta; order Lepidoptera; family Pieridae; genus Leptidea; species Leptidea sinapis. The sequence goes on along the minus strand of NC_066312.1, from coordinate 25,666,423 downwards.
TTAAAATGAGATACTCGTGTAATACATTGAGCACCTGTTTGAAGTCTGTGTATTTGGTTGCATCACTTAACATAGATTGTATTTAAGATAATTTGTAAAACGGTGTATCCGTCAATGTTGATTTAAAAGAGTGGCAAAGAGTTTCTTGCCTCTTTAAGTTATTGAAGCTAAGCCTTTTCTTAAGTGGCGGTAATGTTAAAAGGTTTAATTTTTAAATTGCCATTTCTCCGATCTAAATATAAAATGATATTGATTTGATAGATGCTAATAGGCCAAAAAAGGCAATAAATAAGAAATACAAAATTGTTAAACGGAGAGGTGATAAACGGTGGAATCTGCTATATTTCTTGGCATTACTCTTGATTCGAAATTACTAAATGGTCCCCATCTTGAAATTCACAATCGACAATCGACAATAATTGCCGAATATTTCGGTACTAGACTAGACAAGAAGAAAAGTATTAAGATTCAAATTCAAAATACTTAATTCACGGTAACACGTTGCAAGTTACTTATTGGGCTTCACCTAGGATATAAAAGAAACTTAAATAATACTAAAGTATATTGTAGAAATTCGATGCAAAGTGTGAATAAACTCCATAGAAATTGAAAAGTTAGGTAGGTGAAGTAATAGGTGACAGTGATTAGTTAGAGAGCCGTATTGCTGTCAACCAGCAGTTGGGTTCAAATAAATAAATTCACACCGGTGGAATTTTTATTTAAAGTTCTAATTGAATTGTAATATATAGAACCAACATTAGTGATTCATCATAATATCAGATGTGATGTTAATTATTACTAAATTTAATGTTTCTGATCATCACAACGTGACATACGGCATGCGGGTCGATCAAGAAGGTCGATAAGGTGGTGACTGGCTCTGTACGCAAATCAAATGAGCATCATTTACAACGGGATAGATACGGACACATGTCGTAAGGGTCCGCAATAAATGTCTCCAACAGAATCCGTCCCCGCGTATCATTTATTATAATTATGAACGTCCACATCTGCTGAGCTCCGGACAAATACTAACTGATGCACGGATGTCGGCTATTCGTATAATATTCCGTAGATTTTCAAATAACCCAATTACAATCAAGGCTTCGGACTAAAATCAAATTATTTTAACTAAGTTTAATGATAGTATATTGTGGATGTGTTCAAAATATTGTTACACTTTAATTGGCAAAACTATCCAGTTGCTGCATCCAATATATGAGTCGTATTTAAATAATATAAATTATTTCATAAAAAGTAATATAGAATCATCATCAGCTGGAAGACTACTGCTGGACAAAGGCCTTCCCGAAACCTTTCCATGACGATCGGTCCTGCGCTGCCCTCATCCAAGGTATTCCGGCGATCTTGACCAGATCGTTGGTCCATCTTGTGGGACCAACACTGCATCTTCCGGTGCGTGTTCGCCATTCACCAGTACCTTACTGCCCAAATGGCCATTTGAAATGATGCTCATTTGATTTGCGTACAGAGCCAGTCACCACCTTATCGACCTTCTTGATCGACCCGCATGCCGTATGTCACGTTGTGATGATCAGAAACATTAAATTTAGTAATAATTAACATCACATCTGATATTATGATGAATCACTAATGTTGGTTCTATATATTACAATTCAATTAGAATCTTTAAATAAAAATTCCACCGGTGTGAATTTATTTATTTGAACCCAACTGCTGGTTGACAGCAATACGGCTCTCTAACTAATCACTGTCACCTATTACTTCACCTACCTAACTTTTCAATTTCTATGGAGTTTATTCACACTTTGCATCGAATTTCCACAATATACTTTAGTATTATTTAAGTTTCTTTTATGTATTTTATGTATTTTGAATATGAATCTTAATACTTTTCTTCTTGTCTAGTCTAGTACCGAAATATTCGGCAATTATTGTCGATTGTCGATTGTGAATTTCAAGATGGGGACCATTTAGTAATTTCGAATCAAGAGTAATGCCAAGAAATATAGCAGATTCCACCGTTTATCACCTCTCCGTTTAACAATTTTGTATTTCTTATTTATTGCCTTTTTTGGCCTATTAGCATCTATCAAATCAATATCATTTTATATTTAGATCGGAGAAATGGCAATTTAAAAATTAAACCTTTTAACATTACCGCCACTTAAGAAAAGGCTTAGCTTCAATAACTTAAAGAGGCAAGAAACTCTTTGCCACTCTTTTAAATCAACATTGATGGATACACCGTCTTACAAATTATCTTACATACAATCTATGTTAAGTGATGCAACCAAATACACAGACTTCAAACAGGTGCTCAATGTATTACACGAGTATCTCATTTTAAAAATAATCATTCATTCATACATTCATATGATGAACGTAACATGAACATATAATTTATTCTATCGGTTTACATGAAATCCACTGTGAGCGTTATTTTTGAAATTTTTTCGTATGAAAGACTAATTATGACCATCATGTTCACGTTGCATCCTTACACAAACAATGAATCAATCTGTACGAATTGATGTATCAAATATGCGATAATTTATATTTATACAGTTAATTCTTTAGTACTTTTTTTTAAATATTTGATATTTAAAACGCTTATAACATTTAACAGTATTCATATATTGGATGCAGCACCTCACAAACTTTTTTGTTATGTATATTACAGCCATTGTAAAATACTCTATTTGATTGAAAAGAGTGGCCTTTGAGTTTCTTGTATGATCTTCTAACGAGCTCTACTTTTTCTGAACATATTAGATTCAATAATTCAAATTACTTAAATATTTTAAATGTAGATTCGAAAGTGCTTAGTTTAATCCTAATTGATATAAAATTTATTTGACGTTGTCTTGACCATCCAGCCACGAGGAGAAGACCCATCGCCTCTCTCCACCGTATTTTAGAGTAGGGAACCATGGTACCCACTTATTTAAAAAAAATACCGTGTAGCATGGGTTTTTTTATTATTAAACGATGGTTGAGTAACAGATGATATTACACACAATATATTGATGGATAATATTATATTAATTTACTAAATTTCTTGAGTATTAACTCTAAGTACTTGGACGATCGAGCTTTACTCGTTATTTATTAAGTAGATTGTATTTTGTTGGAAATTATATTTAGATACGAAATTTCAATTTTATCGGACCAACCTATTTACTACTCGATCTATTATAATTGTATTTTTTTAGGGATGAAATTTAAGTTTGTATTCTTATGCCTCATTGCCTGGAAACATGGCATAAACGATATTTTCTAAAATTGAAACCTAACTAGATCGATTTATCGCCCCCGAAATATCAAATTTTACTAAAATCTTTGGTGCCGTTTCCAAGATTCAAATCATATTATTAAATATATACAAAAACTGCTCGTTTAAAGTTTTAATATCCGGATGACTGAGCCCTGCTCGGATTTTGAAGAATGTACAAAACTTGAACAAAAAAAATCTAATAAGACATCTGGATTCGAACCGGGGTCATCTGCTTTCCGGATCACCCAATCCCATCTGAGCTATTATAGTTTTGAATATAGTGGCGAAATTTACTTTTGTATTCTAATGTTATTCTAGCTGTTTCTCATTAAAACACGGATAAAACAACATTTTTATTTAAATTGAAACCTAGCTAGGTCGATTTCTCGACCCCGAAATCCCCTGTGTACAAAATTTTATAAAACTCGTTGGAGCCGTTTCCCAGATTCAGATTATATATACACAAGAATTGCTCGTTTAAAGTTATAAGATGAACCAACCGCGAACACCAAATAAGAACCTCCTGATGAATACGTTAATAAATAACTTCAGAATTCTAATTACACCGTCTCTACACGGAGCTGCGGTGTCGCGCTGTTAGCGAAGTTTGTTATTTAATTATATAACGAGACAATTTCGAGTAATATACAATGAAGGGAAACTTTGGGCAGCACATTTCGAGTAGCTGTATGGATATCAAGTTCATACAATAAGTGTGGATGATGTAACTTTACCAGTTAGAAGCTCCCTTGCACAGGATGCCGACTAGATCATGGGTAACACAACGGCGCCTATTTCTACCGTGAAGTAGAAATATGTAAGCATTATTGTGTTTCAGTCTGAAGGTTGTCGTAGTTAGTGACATTACTGGGCAAATGAGACTTAACATCCTATGTCTCAAGGTGACGAGTTCAATTGTAGTACCACAACTCAGAGTTATTGGGTTTTCAAAGAATTCTGAGCGGCACTGCATTGTGATGGGCTGGGCGTATCAATTACCATCTTGCTCGTCTCGTCCTTTATTGTCATAAAAAAAATCTACCTCGAGGACAATTTAAAAAAACACTTGCGAAGAGCTCATAAATAGGTAGAACGCTTGCGTCATGTTACAATACAGCAACGAACGTGAGCGCATTGCAATTTGATTATAGACCGTTAGAGATTCTGCCATAGATAGCACCATTACTGCCTTTAAGCAGCTCCATGGTCATCATATTCGACTACGACAGTATTAGACCATAACGATGTTACCAGTAGTTGACTCTAATATCCGCTTAGCGTATGAAAGATTCGGCCTCGTATCGTTAATTTGTTTCTAAGAATTGAAGAGTTTCATTACTTTGTCAAGGATCCCATAATTAGAACCTAACTGAACTTTCATCAAACTACCCTTGGTGTATATGTGTTTGCGAGATATTGAGTTATTCGTCAATTCATCGTGCAAATACTTAATGCAAAATTAAAATATAAATGATTTTCCAATGGATGCCATCGCCAGAACTGGACCAATAGGTTCACCCAGTCGAAAGTTCTTCAGGTAAGAAACAGAAAAAATACAGTCGAATTGAGAACCTCCTCCTTTTTGAGGTCGATTAAAAAATGAGAGCAATTATAGTTTTGATATATATTGAGGTAATTATTATGTTATTAAATTTATTATACTATTATATTAAGCTAGAAAGATCAACAAGAAAATAGATTTAGCTAAAACGTGTTCAGGTAATTTCTGATTGGTCAATATTGCCAATGAAACCACATTATTGATTCTAGTGCATACGTCACAAGTTAATACTAGTTCACAAACATTCATTAACTTCGTCGTCCACATTTAGCTACTGGTTTCAATTTTGTTCCTGATCGGAAGCTGACATTTAATTACATTGGATTGTACGAGACGTTGATATTATATTCATAACAAATATGAAGCTGAAATATTTATATCCCGAATCACTACATAATATGATAAAACATAGTCCTCCGCCGCGTCTGTCTGTCTATGTGTTCGCGATAAACTCAAAAACTACTGCGCTTCTGTTCTATCCACCAATGTGTAGCGTGGTTCTCGTGGAAGGTTTTAATATGTAATTTCTTAAGTTTTTGTAAACATATTTGTATACATTAACGATATTTGTTGGAGGTGTCGGAAAAAAATAAGCCGTCTGGGAGCTTGCAACGAAAACTCTGTCTAAACCCTTTGATATATAACAGAATAACGGATGGTGGAAATGTGTACTCTAAATAGGACTACAGAAAAGTCCACGAAGGCATATGTCTATCTCTTAAGGATAACATACTATATACTTTTAAAACTTAAAAAAAATTGGCAGTTATAAAGCAAATATATAGTAATAAATAAATAAGTAGTAGCCGCTACTTTAGGCTATTTTCTCTTTTTATTTGACTAATATTTTATTGCGGCGATATGTATGGCGATAAACATTGTTACAACTTAAAAACTTTATTAAGAACTAGCTGACCCGACAGGCATTGTTCTGTATATAATAAATAAAATAATGTTTTTATATGAATTTGTCAACAATATATCATAACATCAAAAATTACTTCGTAAAATATGCACCCTGCTGTCGTAATGAAATTGTTTCACAGCAGAACTGTCAAACCGTGCGTCAATAAATTCTCTCATAGAAATGATGTATGGACACATCAAAGGAAAAACAAATTTGTTGTTTTTATTTAATTTAGCAGCATTTTCCTATTTATTCACCTTTTAAACCTTCTCTGGACTTCCACAAATAATTCAAGACCAAAATTAGCCAAATCGGTCCAGCCTTTATCTCTGCTTTGTTTGTTTTAGAAGAATTAAGTACACACTTCTGTTTGGTGATTGGGATAAACCCATTTATTGCAAGTCTTACAACAGTTTTTTGACCACTGATCACATCGACCAACTTGTCTTATATTTGGAATGTAACTTTATTTTTATTATCTTTCGTAAATAATAATGGGATTCTTTGCATTTCTAGCTGCATCTCCTTATGTTTTGGGTTAGTATTCGCGTTGTTGGTGGAACATTTTTGTTGCAAATAATTCCGTTCGTCAATCTTATACACTGGCCCACGCCTTCCGTTTGACGGCTGCGAAAGTAGAACGTCACCTGCAGCCGATGTTTGGTCAGAATTATCGGTTCAAGTAAATTTTTTCTCTTCATATTCACGGGGTTCTGACTTGCCGACTGGAGTCTGCACCTCTGGTTATGGTGTTGCAAGATCCTTGATTGAACCCAATACTTTGAGGGGCATCGCATTTGCGCTCGTCTATTTGAGACGTAAGTTCTTAAGTCTCGCTAGTATTATAATGTCACCAGCTACGGCGGCCTCCAATGCAATACACAATAATACAGCACATGACTTGTTCACGGCAGAACTAGATGCCGCTGTGGTCCCCATCTGGGTGACATCGTCATCGACACCGACATCCACCGCCCTGTACACCTGGGAGGTGCTGTGTACGGCGGTGGGTGCCGGCTTGCTTCTTGGTGACACAACTTGTGACAACTTATAATAAAAGCTATTGTTCTTAGGTAGTGCGGTATCTATTTTGAGCTTAGCGGAGACCAATCCTTAATCTAAGATGAAGTGGTTTGGAGCCACATTTCTCCCTATAAAAGGAAGAATCATCCCAGCTATATTAAAAAAATCCTCTATTGTTACAAAAATGTTAGACTGCTGGTAAAATCAAACTTGGCTCTGAATGATGTCCCCGGAGCCTTTCAGAAGAAATGAACTTCCAAATATAATTGTGACAACTGCGAAAAAGTTTTAATAAGTCATTGTAACTTCTAAATTAGCCCTCGATAAAGCCAGCAACTCATCAGACATTTAATTCCTAAAAAGAAATTCTGTCATATATTTTATCGTAACAGATGTTTTCATACGAAAACTTATAATTAGGGACGCGATTGTATTATATTTACATTAAGTTTTGGCGGGTCAATACATATGATTTACTTTTTCTTTTCTTGTTAGTAATACTCTTGATTGTGAACCATTTACAAGTGTTTTAATTTATATTAAATGACTTTAATATTTTATAATAACCAAAGTTATTTGTTGGTCCTTTGTCACATGTGACTTTATACTTTTGGGTTGCACTCCGGGAGTGTTGGCAGAAGAAGAAAAACTTAAACCTTTTGGAATGGTTAGGGAATAGTTTCGCACGATATGCTTTAATTATTATCAGTATTAAAGTATTAACATTTAAATAGCAATGGTTAAATACAATATTCATTTATTGCGCTATCCTACAAAAAAATTACAATTTATTTACATTAATACATTCATTCAAGAGCATAACGTTTATAAATATAAAGAAACAGCCCGTGTCCTATAATTCGCTTTATATAAAAACTTATATAACTTCCCTTCACTTTGTAGAAATGTGCTTCAGGTGTAAATAATAAAAGAAAAAATATAAAAAAGATAAGTAAGTATAGTAAAGAATAAGTAGTCAAGACACGGACGAATCTATTGATAGCTCAGTGCCTGCTTTTCTAGGAAACGATCGCAACTCGTGGGATTAACTCTCATGCGTTAGACTACTCCTTCGAGATTTATACTTTGTCTTTGACTACTATTTCAAAGCCAAAGTCAAAATATATATAAATATAATTTATAAAGTATATGTTTGTCATATTTATGACAAACTAATTATACAAAGTATAAGTAATTTTTCCGTTCCATTTCTTCTCTCCCAGAGCGCGATTTGTTTCCAAAACGTCAAAAAAATGAGTTTAGAAACTTAACCTCTACGAGTATTTTGAGCAATTCAAGACACTAACACAAAGTATCATACAAATCGCGAGTGTAAAACGTAGCTTGTCACGCAATAAACTAATTTACCTGGCCTGAGATATTATTTATATTAAGGTGACTGTCTGAATCCTTCAGTGTGAACATTTTAAATGAAAATTGTTGGGCGTTGGCGACAATGCTGGGTTTATTAATTTACTAGTACTTACCCGTCGTATTCGCAACTAAAGATTTTATCTCAGTAAAATGTTTAATATGACAATAATCATATCATGAATAGAAGCGTCTGAATTCAATTATCATCGAGTGGTCATACTGAAACATGCAGGGCAAGCCTGTCAGCCATTAAGTTGCCATAGCGACATCCCATTCTGCACGGACGCACGCCATGAAAGGCAAGATATTAGTAAGAAAATACGACAATTTGATGACATTTTAGGGACCTAGAGATGTTATTTTCACCAAATTAGTGGAGCGCTAGCCTGGTCGCACTACGCACGCAGGTTTTGGTTCAATCACAACTCTAACGCATATATTTCTCTTGCCGTGTTAAGGCGCTTACCTTTAAAATCTAGTTCATATTTTATTGAAAGTGACACAATATCACGATGCAGCCGGGCCACGTCATATTAAGTGTCCAATCCGGCAAACCTACACTGCATGAGTGTATGAGACGTGCTTTTACAATTTAATTTAAATCCACATTCACAATGGAGCATACCACAACCCGCTTGTGCTTATTATTATTTCACTTGATATAAATCTCTAATCCTAGAAACTAATTTCCGGACAATACGTGAGTATTAATTATCATTAACTATAATTCCATTCAAAGTTGACTTATACAATAATATCTTTATGTAAATTTATTGATAGACTTTGGGACATGAATCCGTATTCTATTGTTCATTGCATCATGTGGTGAGATGATATATCTTCCTCCACAACCTGAGAGTTGAACAAAGCATACATTTTATGACGATACGTCACTCGAACGGTTAGCTCAGTTGGTTAGAGCACTGGCACAGAACGCCAGATGTCGTGGGTTCGAGCCCCGCATCGTTCATAAAATTTTGTTTTTCAAATTTTATTTATGATATATCCTTTTCATAAACCTGGGGTAAGTGTCGGATATAGTCGTTGAATACGCAAAAGTAATAAAAACTGTTTTCACTGCAGAATGGTGCGAGGTGCAGTTGGTCGGGGGTATATCTTTATTCTATACCCACGCACGTGGTAGTACTGCATGCAAAAAAAAAACAATATTAAGTTTATGTATCGTACATAAATTTTCAAACCTTACCCCAATTCTTGCCCTCGTTTATAATATATATATTTATTGTAGTAAATAATAAGAAGCAAGCTTCTAGCTAAAAGTAGTTTGACTATATATAAACAATGATTTAACCACCCACCTTCTCAAATTGAGGCCGAACAGTACAATCTAGACTTCACAACCAACTATCCATAGATTTTACTTTTTTTCCATTTCTAAATTTATTAAAAAAAAATATCTGAGATTGAAGGAATCTGCAGTAATTAGTTCCCGATTCACGAGTCGGAGATGGTCCGAATAATGCGAATAATATCGCATTGAGGTTCATTTACTTCCCAAAACTTATTAACCGTTGTAAATAGTTCTCTTATATCTATTATAGAATACTTAATTTGTCAAATTCGTCACTTTTTTGCTCAAATTAGTGATTTTTATACAAATACTAGCCGATCCCGCCCGTTTCGCTGGGCGAATGTTAAAAGGAAGGACCGTTGGAATTCAAAAATAGCCATAAACCATCTAAGATACATTTCGCATGGTGCAATGGTGGTAGTTTCTTGTCGATACGATGTTTTAATTAGGAGTGAAAGATATTAATATTAAAATGTTTCAAATATCGTTGACAACACTGTCATACAATTATAATTCTGAAGTTTTCCGATTGACAAGCTGCCTTGCAAATAAACGCGGGAAACGTTATACGTCCGAACAAACCAACAGACATTTTGCTTACAAAATGTCTATTTGTAAACATTTTACATATTCTTGGTTTATGCTTAATTATAACTCTATACCATTTTTATTTGTAGTGCCGTAAAAGTTTAGTTAAGTACAGGCTATGCATTCAATCATGTTACTCACATTAAATATACCGATAAACGATGAGACGGCTGGGGACTAAATCATGCCGGACTAAGGGGACTAAGTCATTTATTAGCAATTTCTTACATACCAATTTGTATTATTATCAAAATCACCCTAAAATGAAGACTGGTAAGTTTATGAGCTATTTATTTCTACTCAGACCGTACAATGACTTTTCTTCTTGTAGTTGGGGTTTCTTCATAGCAACATTCTCAAATACCAGTTTACCAGTAGCCTCCTTTGCACAGGAAGCCGGATAGATTATGGGTATCACAACGGCGCCTATTTCTGCCGTGAAGCAGTAATGTGTACACATTACAGTGTTCCGATCTGGAGGGCGCCGTAGCTAGTGAAATTACTGGGCAAATGAGACTTAACATCTTATGTTACAAGATGACGAGCGCAATTGTAGTGCCGCTCAGAATTTTTGAGTTTCCCAAGAAGCCTGAGCGCCACTGCATTGTAATGGATAGGGCGTAGCAATTACCATCATTTGAACGTCCTGCTCGTCTCGTCCCTTATTTTCATAAAAAAAAACCACACGTATACCAGATCGCTCGAAAATATGTTGCCACAGTTGAGAGGCTCTAAATGAAGTGCAAATAACTCCAATAATTAGTAATAAGAAACCAATTACATATAGCTACTTCAAACGAAAGTACAAACACGTTCTATTTTATTTACTCGTACCAATACCTTATTCCGCTAAAATAGCATGTTATACTTTAAATAAAACTAGTATTAACACTCTATTTTCTTGACAAACCAGCTTTATTTAAACGATTTTTATTTTAAGATGTTTTGTGCTACTTCTGTGAGATTTATATAGTTTATATTGTAGCATAATGTATGAACGATGCGGGAGTCAATTCTGCGTCTATAGAGCTAAGGTGTCGGATGCGCTTAATGCAAGCGACCGCGTACCTCAGTGGTATCCCCGTTCAATTATGAGTGTCAGAGGCTTTAACTCGACGTATATTGGTTTGAAGCACGAATTATGTCACACAAGCACTTATAAAACATTCACTGCACACAATTAATAATACTTCCTCGCAGAAATCGTAAAAACATTCAAGATAATAATGTAAAATTATACTACCTCTACATTTAGACAATCAATATCATTAGCCTTTTTTGGTTCTTCAAAACTGGACTGGTTCTATTTAGTTACAGCATTGGCGACCATACTATCGCTAGCTCACAGTTGGACACCGCCTAGGCACTACATAATATAATATATAACAAAGTCCTCCGCCGCGTCTGTCTGTTCGCGATAAACTCAAAAACTACTGCAGCGATATTCATGCAGCTTTCACCAATGGATAGCGAAGTTCTCGAGGAAGGTTTTAGTACATTGTTTGTTATATTTTTGTATAAATCGTTGTGTCATAAAAAATAAGCCATGAAAACAACGAAAACGCTGTCTAAACCTTTTGAGATATAACAAAATGATCAATGGTGGAATTTTGTATCTTTTATAGGTCTATAGAAAAGTCCGCGATAAATTATGTCTACCTCTTAAGGATAACATGTTAGATCCATTTCAATACCATATCGTTACCAAATTGGCAACTATAATGCGGTAATGTAAAAGCTTTACACAAATACGATATTTAATCCTTATCATTTCAGCTAAGTTAAATATGTTACTCTATTACACCATAATATATTTTTATTGAATATTATGTCGCAGGAGTAATCGAAAAAAAATACAGACGCGGGTATAAGATTTAAGCGTCTCACTTTGTTTGATGCGATAGGACCCTCCCCCCGCACCGTCTTGCCTACTAGTAACAAGGAACGGTTGTTGAAGGGTATGTATGATCATCAGAAATACGTTTTTGCTTATTATTAACTAATTAAATAAGATTTCACATTTCCGATGGCTTTAAACTACATTATTCCCCAATACATAAATCATTTTTTTTCTACTGACAGAACAGCGCCCTGTCGGGTCAGCTGGTTCTAAATAAAATCATTTGATGGAAAGTTTCACAAACTCGATTACAGATTCGCAGACACTTGAATTGTAACGACTCGTGAAGAGTACAAATATTTGAAAATCGTTTTATAAAATATTAGGGCTATTCAAATAAAATTACAACAATAAAAATGTGGAAATTTTCTTAAACTTTATTCAACCATATTTACTCGATACCTATGTCTACTGTGTCGATACTCTGTCAATGACATTATTTTTATTTATCAAGTGGACAAAACTCGTTTAGTTCTGAATTTTGTAATGACTCATTTATCTACACATTTTATTGCTAATTATATAAAAATTATGGAAATTAATACTTTCGTTTATTTATAATCCAAGATCAATGAAATTTTTTGAAGAAATTGCTTGCACAAATGATATTTAAAAATTATGAATATTGCGGGACTCAAACCTGCGCCTCTCGGGTTCCGTCCAAGCTGAAATTTGTAGTATTAATCCCAGAAGTCCTTCACTTCTATATCACTTTAAAATAACAAATTGTTTAGATTTGAAAAAGCGACAACGGTTACAACAAGGTTATCAACTGTAAAGTAGATCCTGTGGATGGGGCCACAAACTAAGAGTTGAACAAGACATACCAAGACTTAGGTACGATCCATGCGTCACTCGAATGGTTGGCTCAGTTGGTAAGAGAACGGACCCGAGAGGTCGCGAGTTCTAGTTCAGCATCGTTCATAAAATTTGTTTGCAAATTTAATTTGTGTAATTAATCCCAGAGGTGAGGGTTATCACTTTAAAATAACTTAAATTGCTTGCAGCTTACGTATGGGTATCAGAGTGTGTATCGTTCTGCAGCGAGTGGAGTTTCCTTCAAGGTATTATTTATGTATCCACTTTCCGGATTTATACACAAGGTTACAATATGGTCAAGGCTTGCGTCCTTACAGTATTCTGAGTTGTGCGGTCTAGGTGTAGTGTGGCCATAAGTGTTGGCACTATGACATAACCATTTAGGAGTTCTTTTAATAATTATTGATATTGTGGTCGATCGTATAAATATTGAGTCGAATTTATCAATCATTAACTAATTTTTTATCTGTCAACTAGCTGTTACCATAAATATTTACCTTCAGTAGGTTTTATCTTCTTACGGCCGCTTTCAATATCGTATCTCTAGTAACGGATACATTGCTGTCACCGTTTAATGACAAGATCTTATCTATCCATAGTTATTCTTATATATAAAAATGAATTGCTGTTCGTTAGTCTCGCTAAAACTCGAGAACGGCTGGACCGATTTGGCTAATTTTGGTCTTGAATTATTTGTGGAAGTCCAGAGAAGGTTTAAAAGGTGAATAAATAGAATAATGCTGCTAAATTAAATAAAAACAACAAATTTGTTTTTCCTTTGATGTGTCCATACATCATTTCTATGAGAGAATTTATTGAAGCACGGTTTGACAGTTCTGCTGTGAAACAATTTCATTACGACAGCAGGGTGCATATTTTACGAAGTAATTTTTGATGTTATGATATATTATTGACAAATTCATATAAAAAAATTATTTTATTTATTATATACAGATCAACGTCTGTCGGGTCAGCTAGTTCTTAATAAAGTTTTTAAGTTGTAACAATGTTTATCGCCATACATATCGCCGCAATAAAATATTAGTCAAATAAAAAGAGAAAATAGCATAAAGTAGCGGCTACTACTTATTTATTTATTGCGTCAAATGTCAAAAATGTAGATGCGAATATTTTATTAAATGGAGAGGTGGTAAAACCAGTGGATTCTGCTATATTTCTTGGCATTACTCTTGATTCCAAATTGCAGTGGGGCCCCCATATTGAAGGATTGGCGAATAGGCTTAGTTCTGCAGCATATGCGGTAAAGAAAATTAGACGGTTAACTGACATAGATACGGCGAGATTAGTATACTTTAGTTATTTTCATAGTATTATGTCCTATGGTATATTGTTATGGGGCAGTGCGGCCGATATTAATACTATCTTTGTGCTGCAGAAGAGGGCTATTCGCGCTATTTATAACCTAGGCCCTAAAGAATCATTAAGAGAAAATTTTAACAGAACTTTTTAGAACATAAACTTGTAATGCCTACTACCCGGTTAAATCGAGTTAGTAATTATTTAATTGGGCGATGTATATGCTTTTACAACATGTTCCTAGAAAATGTACAAACGTACAAAATAAATGAAAAAGAATTGTTAAAAAACGTTTGTGTCCTAAAGGTTATTATAATATAATATTATATTATGATACAAGTGATCTAAGCTGCCCATTATACTCGAGGCTGTGGGGAGCAGCCCGAGCCGTAGGCGACGGCGTAAATCAGCCGAATGTCTAGTGAGTAACCTGCTCATGAGTTTCACACATCACTTTTTCAACACACTTGCGAAGTAAACATATATACATACTAGCTGACCCGACAGTTCTTTAGATAATAAAAAAAAGTACTGTTTTATAGGAATTTGCCAATAATATTTCAAAACATCAAAAATTATTTCGTAACGTATGCTCCTTGTTGTTATAATGAAATTGTTTCACAGCAGAACTGTCAAACCGTGCGTCACTAAATTCTCTCAAAGAAAATATATCCATACAAAACAAATATTGAAAATAAAAATAATTTTGGATCCCAAATCGAAATAAAAAGTATCCTATCTCTCAAGTTGGACTAAAGTGCACTCTAAGAAGTAATACCCATTAAAATCCGTTCATTAGTTTATGAGTCTATGGCGGACAAACAACGTGTCACGACTGTCGGGTCAGCTAGTAACATATATATAACTAATATATTGGACATAACTATGGATAAGAATAAGATAATAATAATAAGATCTTGTCATTAAACGGTGATAGCAATCTATCCATAACTAGAGATACATTATTGAAAAAGGCCGTAAATCTTCCATATGAATATGATCTTAGATTTTAGGTGTGTCTAACGGATAGCTTCGACTAGTGTTTAAATATAAGCAATGTCTAAAGATTGTTGAACACTAAACAACACAAAGAAACAAACTTATAATAGAACTTTTTAAAACAAGTGTTCAATACATGTATAACTTTTTTGTAATAGTAAAGTAAGTAATCTTGAACAGCATGGTGGTAGTGTTGAATGCAGTTAAAGGTATCGTTATAACCTTGAGGTTGGTCGAACTATAGAAACGCTGCATACTCAAGAGGTGAATGGCCTTTGAAGGTCACAGACAGGAAATCATTCATTAAATCTCACTCAAGATAGCGTTTAGTTACACAAGAAGAAAGTGTGGAGAAGAGTGGTCGGTAATGGAGTCGCATAATAAATGAGGTGGTAATAGTTGGTTATACATAAAATTCTCGTGTCCCGGCGTTTGTTACCAACTCCTCCGAAACGACTGAACTGATTTGTATTAAATTTTGTGTACACATCGGTTAGGTCTGAGAATCGACCAATATCTATTTTTCATACCCCTAAATGATAAGGGTATCAATACCATAATATATTTCTTTTTTTGACAATCTTTCTTTTTTTTATTTTATTATCATTTAACATTGAAAAATACATATAACTTTAAATATTCGCATTTCTACGATCTACAGCTATTTTGGTATCGCGATTTTTATATTATTCTGTTTCATGCACAAATCCGATATAGGGTTGCAAGATGGCAATCGAATACAATAATTATAGTACGATATATTTGGTAGGTCTGAGAATCGGTTGCATCTATTTTTTATACCCCAATTTCTTTTTTAATTACTTTATATGGCAATACAACGTTTGCTGCGTCAGCTTGTCTATATCTTATATCTTTAAACGAGCAATTCTTGTATATATATATATATATATATATATATATATATATATAATCTGAATCTCGGAAACGGCTCCAACGATTTTATAAAATTAAGTATGCAGGGGATTTCGGGGGTGATAAATCGATCTAGCTAGGTTTCAATTTAAAAAAATGGTTTTATCCATGTTTGAATGAGAAACAGCTACAATAACATTAGAATACAAAGGTAAATTTCGCCACTATATACAAGACTATTATAGCTCACATGGGACATTGGGTGATCCGGAAAGCAGAAGACCCCGGTTCGAATCCAGATGTCCTATTAGTTTTTTTTTTGTTCAAGTTTTGTACATTCTTAAAAATCCGAGCAAGGCTCGGTCGTCCGGATATTATACATAATATCTGGATATCTGCTTCCTAAGAATGTGTACCAGTGTTCCTGTAGCAGTCGTAACACGACCAATTACATGCTTAATATTGAATGTTATTGTTGCTCTTTAGGGTACTACAAGTATAAATCAAAAATGAAATATTTAAGGCCGCTATCCCAAGAAATCGCAAAAATAGCGCATAATTATTGATACCATTTCTAAACGGTTTACATAAAGCTTTTAATTTTACAAAAAATAATTATGTTTGTATAGAATTTGAGATTTTTTTTAAATTTCTATTTGTATTCGACGTTACGAAAAACATCACCAAAGTACCCCATACATTTACAGTTGGCACCATGTTAATCATTCAATCTAGATAAAAATTGTATGAAAAATTATTAACTATTTACCATTTAACATGACATAGTTTTGCTATTTTTGTAAAGGAAATTGTATTATGTTTGTAATAAATTAAAAATGCTATAAAATCTGAATTAAAACTATGGTGATGTTGTACAGGAGAGGTAACCTAGCTCCTCTCGATTCCTCAAGGCCGTTGGCTCGGTCCCCAGCCTTAAAAAGAATAATTTTGTCGTCAGATTGTCACTCTGTCAAGACCCCTGTTGCACATTAATGCACGGAGTCGGCAAAGTATTTCCAGGTCTGTCCAAAAACATATTCTGCATTTACCTTTGCCTTATAGACTAAGGAGTGATTCTCTATGTGTAACAGTGGCAAAACGACAAGCTGAAGTTAGAAGGCTTTCGACAGCACACAGAACTTAAGTGTTCTGCACGGATTACTTAACAGCTGCTTGTACATGGAGTTCCATCAGTAGCTAGAGGTATGATTTAGAACCAAACCGGTCAAATCATTTGTGTGAAGCTCTGCACAATAGGAATGGTACACGTGTTATTTGCATCGTTTGCAGTGTTTGTTGCATCACTTTACATATTATATTGTAACTGAAATAATTTGTAAAACGATAAAAATTTAAATCTTGATTGAAAAGAGTGGCAATAAATTTCTGGCTACTTCTTCTCATTAGCTCAACCCTTTACGAAGTAGCAGTAGATTCAATAAGAAAAGTATTTTTTTGACATTTTCGTGATCTACACGAATAAAGTGATTTTGATTTGATTTAATATTCCTGACTTGACATGCTTAATATGATCATATCCGCGCGAATACCTGCGTAATGGCACAAGGAATAGGATGGTCTGAAGGGAAACAAACTCTGTTGAGAAGAATTCAAAAAACGACGTATGAATCCATTCCCAATCTGCCTACTTGTAGTGTTATAACCGGCCGGCGGCTCGCTGGCGTGACAAAGCTATGGCCGGACGACTCAAGAATGATGTCAAGAGAGACGTGCTAGGTGTCTTTCGGGATGTGACAGCGGTAGAGGAATAATTTGAACAGACCGTACGTCAATGCAAATTGGTGCACAGATCGTCGTGTGCGGTCTGTGGTGCGTGACCCACGCCATAATGCGTGTTGAAGTCACCGATGTTGGGCCATTGTAATATACCTAGTCTTGCCATAAATACTGAAACAAAGAAAAAAAAACTCGATGAACAATCAAATAAAAATGACAGATTCCAAATTCAAATGTAATATTTTGTTTATTTTTAAGTGTAACAGTATTTATGGCCAGATTAATTATAAGGGGCCACCGAACTATTTCATTTTATCTTTGAATACGACGGTCACCCAGACTGAGAGCGAAATTAAAAACGTTCCAGGTGGTTCGATTATTCATTTGAACATTAAAGCCATCAACGAAGATATTTGACTTTGAAAATACAAAGATGTCGGATGCATTTTACAGCACGTCCGTTACTCGCCCAACGTAACACACACGTGTAATAACCGTGTGTCACTGTACGTTACTTCACCGTACACCGCTCACGTACACAGCTTACATTGAACTATTGACAGCTGCATTTCTAAGATATTACAACTGCTTTAAGAATTGAGAATGTTACTTTATTTTCATATTAAATTTCACCTACTCTTATATAAAAATTTATTTATCTTAAATGAAGAATAAGAAAGAGCTAGAAATATTAGAACAAATTATAATAAGATAAATCTGAACTAAAATTTATGTAAAACAAAAATTAATTTTATATATTTAACAGATTTTTAATGTTTGACTTTGATTATTCCTTCCCGGAACCGCAATCAATACTTTGGTAAAGTTTTATCGCAATCCAATTAACGGCACGGTGGCGCTAAAAACGATTAAACTTACATTATTATTTTAATATATTAGATAAACAATTAGAATTTAAGCTTGTATTCTCGTCAGGCACTTCCCAACTGTATGAATAAAACAACGACAAAATATAAAGAATCATACAAAGCGCCAACATTGTACGTGATTTGGAACGGATTCAGTTGCTCCAGGACAACAGCTGATGACATTTGTGAACCTGTCGTCCTTCAACTAGTTGCTTTTAACTCGGTATTGACGTGTGTTTGATAAGATCTCGTGAGGCACGACTTCGTTATTTAAGTTAGCTTAAGATCGCAGCATGAGCTTGTATCATCAACAGTTGCTTCACGTCCTCAACTGACGATCGAACGCAGCGAGACGGTTCGTCCATGTAGTTCTACAATGGAAACTGTAGAGCCAGTCTTAAGAAACTGCAGCAAGCTAAAGAAGACAGCTCCCGAGCGTCACTGTTCACACATAACGACAGAATGAACCTGCTAATGTTGATTCAAAAACTTTAATCGGTTAAGGAGTTCGATTTATCATCATATTTGACTACGACAATTGCTTGACCATCCCACCTTCGCACGACACGCCACAAGTTAGGATATCATCCTCATTATCTGATGTGTGGCGGTCCTCCACAGTGCGGTTTTCAAGGAGCTTTCTTCCTCGTACTACGAAGCTGTGGAATGAGCTTCCTTGTGCGGGTGTTTCCAAGACGATACGACATGGGTACCTTCAAAAAAAGCGCGTACACCTTCCTTAAAGGCCGGCAACGCTCTTGTGATTCCTCTGGTGTTGCAAGATAATGTGGGCGGCGGTGATCACTTAACACCAGGTGACCCGTACGCTCGTTTATCCTCCTATTCCATAAAAAAAAACATAATGACGTTATGGTAGGTGACTCAAATATCCGGATAGCAGAAAAAAAGATTTGGCCTAGTATCGGTTATTTGCTTCTAACAGTTGAAGAGTTCCATTTCTTTGTCATGGATCCCATAATCAGAACCTAACCAAAATCTCACCAAAATTTCTTTGTAGTATATCCTTTGCAACAAAAAAAGGATTATCGAAATCGGTTGGCGCGATATTGAGGTATTCGTAAATTTGTCGTGCACCTACTTAAAGCAAATTAAAGACTTTTATGGTTTTCTCATGGCTGCCATTATCAGACCAAATTGGATCAATTACACGAGGTGCACCAACCAGCTTTTAAATAAAAAAATAATTATCAAAATCGATCCACCCAGTCGAGAGTTCTGTGGTAATAAACATACCGACGAATTGAGAACCTTCTTGTTTTTTGATGGCGGTTAAAAAGTGGCAATGCGGCAGATTAGTATGACAACATGAACTATTAGAGAAACAAAAACATGTTGCGTTTTATCTAATATTTAAATTCCGAAATAGATATAGCTCCACTCCAAGCTATTACAGGAAGGATATTTTTAATATACACTACGTTACAAGAGATAGGTATGTTTATATTATATAAGAGACGTATTGTGTGCTCACTGCTGACAACATCAATCATACGCATGAATTCAATATTTCAGCATCGTTAGCAAACAAGGGCGAGCGTATCTGTGATCATATTGACAGACATTCAATTATTTTTAGTTAGCTTTTGAATTACAAACAATAATTGTACTTCACGGTCCAAAGGGAGACGTGTAATGTACACACTATCAAGATATAGATTGAAGTAACAATAAATTGATATTCTTTCTCAAATAATAATAATTTATTCAAGTTTAATAATAATATATAGTTACAGAATATTATCTGCCCTAGTATTATTCCTCTGCGGTAAGTTAGCCTGAGTTGCAGAGGCTAGGTCCTTCCGAAAGCTTATGTATAAACTATTGTATAAATTAGCAATCTCATGAAAAAAGGTGTGCATATTAATTATTTAAACAAGTTAAGTTTTAAACTAGTTATTACCCGCGGCTTCGCTCGCGATGTTATCATTAAATAAGTGTCAACAGTTAATGTAATCAAAATAAAATATCTTCATATATTTTTAAAACGAGGATCTGATAAGTGTTTCAGAATTATTCCAAAGTTCAATAAAGCTTAAGAAAATATCATAAACTCCTTTTTTAATTTTGTTAATCTGACCTTTGGTAAATTATTGGATAGATTGAATTTTCTTTTGCAAAGCATTTCGAAATGGAAAAGAAACTGAAAAAATAAAAATAGCGGAATGTTAAAAGTAAAAATATAACCTCAAAAGTTACAACAAATTTAATCAATATTGCTTAGAGGTGACAGAAAAATAAAATTAAACATGTATCAGTATTTTCAACTGTACGTGTAGCTCAACTGAATGACAACCCCGACAAACATAGTTATGTTGGTGGCGGATGGATACCGGATAGACCCGCAGGCTCTGGTGTTTTTATCTTTGAACCTTTTATGAATGATTTATTATATTATATTTTTTTATGGAATAAGAGGACAAACGAGCGTACGGGTCACCTGTTGTTAAGTGATCACCGCCACCCACAATCTCTTGCAACACCAGAGGAATCACAGGAGCGTTGCCGGCCTTTAAGGAAAGTGTTCGCGCTTTTTTTGAAGGTACCCATGTCGTATCGTCCCGGAAACACCGCACAAGGAAGTTCATTCCACAGCTTTCACACAGAAAGAAAGCTCCTTGAAAACCGCACTGTGGAGGACCGCTACATATCCAGATGGTGAGGATGATAACCTAACTTGTGGCGTGTCGTGCGAAGGTGGAATTCGGCAGCAGGAATCAGGTTAAACAGCTCTTCGGAACACTCCCCGTGATAAATGCGGTAGAAGACACACAATGAAGCGACGTCTCTACGCAACGCCAAGTGATCCAGCCATTCACAGAGCACTGGATCCAGACAATTCGAGCTGCTCTGCATTGCACACGGTCAAATGGATCGAGCTGATAGTGGGGTGCGCCAGACCAGAGATGACAGCAATACTCCATGTGTGGCCGGACCTGCGCTTTGTAGAGCGCTAGAATGTGGGCCGGCTTGAAGTATTGCTGTGCGTATATTATTAATTGATTAACAAAGCCCAAACCCAAACCTATAAACCCCGGCCCAAGTGTATAATATGTCAAATGATAAATTTTTTGCCACTCGGAAAATATATGATTTTTCCATTGAACATTCCATTGATCAAGCAAAGTTAAGGCGTGACAGTATAACAAACAATCTCGATGAAAGCTTAGAGTGTAACATACACACATAATATATAACTCATAAAAAACAATGTCTTATGTATATATTTCTCCTAATTACAAAGGTTTAAAAAGTATATTAGCTAATTCAAAATAATGCCTCAAATCAAATCATATACCTGTTCCCGTAACAAGTGGTAACTTCTGCTCATGTTCCTCCAGGTTTCAGAGCCGAGGCCGTGTATGTATGTATCCTGTAGGTAATCTACGGGATAACACGTTCTATATGTGACTGTGTAATGCGGATTACATCGTGGGCCACCACTGGGCTAACCAATGGGACTCTCCTTTGCACAGGATGCCGGCTAGATTATGGGTACCACAACGGCGCCTATTTCTACCGTGAAGCAGTAATGTGTAAGCATTACAGTGTTTCGGTCTGAAGGGCGCCGTAGCTCGTGAAATTACTGGGCAAATGAGACTTAACATCTTACGTCTCAAGGTGACGAGCGCAGTTGTAGTGCCGCTCAGAATTTTTGGGGTTTTTCTAGAATCCTGAGCGGCACTGCATTGTAATGGGCAGGGCGCATCAATTACCATCAGCTGAACTTACTGGTTATCTCGTTCCTTGTTTTCATAAAAAAAACGCACTGGTTAACATGCATTATTGCATACAATAAGATTTTATTGCAGAACTTACCGGATTCTAAGATTTGGAAAAATTGTGAGTAATCCGAATCAAATTAATTTATATCAAAGTTACTTCACCTATTTAGGTCATGAAACACTCATAAATGTCAAACTTTTATTCATTTATATTACTTTTACCACTTGGAAAATTGAATTTTGATGGGAAGTGGCAATAATTTTATTAACAGTCCTTTAAATGTAAGTGCTGCAACAACCATCCTCAAACGATTCAACTCACTGAAGTAAATGAATCATAAAAAACATCAACTATATTATTTCAAAAAAGTTAAACATGTTTAATTTGGAACACTTGTTTAAAAACAGTTAAAAGAAAGAAATAAAATTATTTTATTTCTACTACAAATCTGTGTCTTTCTGTTATTTAGCGTTTAACAATCTTTAGACATGATTATATATTTTAAACACGAGTCGAAGCTTGTCTAAGGTGTGTCTAACGGATAACTTATATAATACACTAATAATACTGATAATAATATAATACTATTTTTAACACACTTGCTCGTAAAGTGAGCCTTATTACATCGTTCTTAGGGCCATAAACCGAACTATACCACACATGAGCCCAATAATAATACACCAGTTGGCGTAATATAATTATCCCTACAAAGTTAAGTTAGTACCTAACTGTAAATTATATAAGCATTTTTCAACTTATCCGTGTAATACAGTTTTATTCCAAAATCCATTTACATTTTTGGAATAAAAAAATGTATCTCATATTAAATCGAAGAAACATTTATAATTATCAAATTATTTTGTACTCTTTGTAATCTTTGTACATAAAATAAATGTATTTTATCACAAAAATTATAATTTAGAAGTAAGTTGTATGTATGGCTATGTGTAATCAATCACCTTACGTTCGGCGTGCGCAAAAAAACTTGGGTGCCATTTCCCATAATTTTCAGTTTTAGTATAGAAGATAAACAATTGATAGATTTAACCCCAGAAATACTCAATTCAGCACAAAACGCAAATGAAAGCCATACCTGCAAAATGTAGAGAAAAGTACTTAGCTGCTTAAGATAGTTCAAAGATGTATGCAATATATATTTGTTTTTTTTTTTTCGCAAGTGTGTTGAAAAAGTGCATATGAAACTTGAGGGCAACTTAGCTCTCTTGTTTCTATATTATTGGAACACAGGAATACGATCGCGCGGCGTGCCCTGTTACTGTTGCACAAGCGTTTTACATATTTATTTTGTGTATAACCCTTTTAATATGTTTTGACTTTACAATCCCACTTTCTCTTATTTTATCCATCTTGTAAGTTTCCATCAAACCTTTAACATTACTGTGTTTCGGTCTGAAGGGTGCCGTAGCTAGTGAAATTACTGGACTTAAGTCCCGGGACCTCTAACGTAGGTAGGATAATAAATACAATTTATACTTTGCATTCGTATAGATATAACGATGATTAAGTTTTAAACAAATTTAATTGCTATAATTTCTTTGAAAATAAAAATAAATACACTTTTTTGTTAGAGGGGTTAAGCGAGCAAGCGGCCTGTCTCATGTTGACACAACACAACAACAATGTTTGTGTTGAGACGTTACTGGCTTATTAGCCTGGCCCCTTAACGTCATAAATAGAGTCCGAAACATTAGTCTCACCTCCCACTCTTTCAATTAGTGAATAGTTAGTTTGTGGGGTTATACCTTAATATGTTAATATATTCTACGTCAGTTATACGAGGATACAACATTTGAACAGAAAAAGATAACAAGTTTCTTCAAAGCCAAATAAACTTTATTCAATTTGGCTCAAACTAAGCGCTTTTGAATAGTCCCTATAAAATATTTCCTTTAAATTACCGAATCTACCATATGTTCGGAAAAAGTAGAGCTCGAAAGAAGAACATACAAGAAACTCAACGGCCACTCTTTACAATCAAATAGAGTATTTTACAATGGCTGTAATATACGTAACAAATTAGTATGTAAAGTGCTGCACCCAATATATACACAAATCTTCTCGCCCCAAACTAGGCATAGCCTGTACTATGGGTAGAAGACAACGATTTATTTAATAAAATATACTTACTTAAACATATATAAATACATATAAACATCCAAGACTCGAAAACAAACATTCAAACTCATCATATAAATGATTGCACCTACCGGGTTTCGAACCCGGGACCTCTAGCTCAATAGGCAGGGTCACTAACCACTGGACTATAGGGGTCGTCATATAAATAAATAAAATCTAATATTTCATTAAAAGTAATGAAGAATATACTGTATTTAATAAATTATCGTATATAGGATGCATCAACCTTTAGAGCTTTAATTCATTGTTTGTGTAAGATTGTCTCGTGAACATGATGATCGTGACTACTGTTAACGTCCAACAAATAAAATCACGTATTAACTATAACAGGTCGACCTGGCACCACAAGCAGTTGGAAACGTTACTTAAATTAATAAGTGCTATAGCCACAAACTGGTGCAATATGGCAACATTAGCAAGTAGCAGGGAACAATAGGTGGTCGGAGAGGCGCCGGCGACGCGCGGCCGTGACCTCCGCGACGTGAGCTCACTTCCGCTTTCCACCTGTTACGTAACGTTAACGACACGGCGCCGGCGTTGATAAGGCACGTGCTCGCGTTACAACGCCCGCGCCTCGTTATGGTCACATTGCGACGTGAGCAACTTGTCACACACACGACTACATTAGCCGCGCTCCTATAGATCTAACAAAGCGAAAATATTTCAAACATATATTATACATTCTATTACTTATATACATTGTCTATATATTTCGATTCCTCTACTTATTATTGAAGTGATTCTTTGCGCATGTTTTGCGAGAGTAAACATACATACGATTTGTTCCCAAAGCGCTATGTATCCATTAAAATATTTTTTTCAGAAAAAGATTTATTTTAGACGCCTCATGTTAAATCGGAGCAATGACGACAATAAATGAAATGAATACGTGTTTTTTGTAAATTAGTCAACTAACTCACTAGTCAGTCTCAATCTACTGCCCACATTACCAAGATAAAATTAAAAAGATAAGAGAAGACAAATAAAAGGTAAAAAAATTGCGTTTCAATAATATGATTGTAAATTATATAATTTCCGTAGTGATACGAACAGCTTCTTCTTTTATGAAAAACTCATTATCTAACTGTGTGGTATGTGGTGAGCAACCATTGTATGATTCTAAATAAAGCATCTTCCGTACAGTCCAACCCTGACTCCTTCAAAGTAAGAGTACATCTCCAGTGATTCCTCTGGTGGCCAGTGATTGCTTATCATTGGTTACTATCTGGTTACATCTATACAGTCTGTAAGAGGAAGATGAACTCCTCCATCATTTTACCAGTGGGAGGCTCCTGTGCGAAGGATGCCAGCTAGATTATGGTTACCACAACGGTAGCGGTTCCTGCCGTGAAGCAGCCATATGTAAGCATAATTATGTTTGGTTCTGAAGGGTGCCGAAACTAGTGAAATTACTGGGCAAACATCTTATGTCTTAACGAGACGAGCGCAATTGTAGTGCCGGATAGAATTTTTGGATTTTTCAAGATCCTGAGCGGCAGTTCATTGTCATCAGCATCAGCTGAACGTCCTGTTCATCTCGTCATCATCAATCAGTTGCGAAGGTTGGAGTGTATGTAACTTGTGTCCCGGAGTTATTTCCAACACGGCACTGTAATTGAATTTTTCGTTTCTAAAACGTATGCAGGCTTCTAATTTAAATCGGATTTGCAAATGACCATGGACACCACGTTGAAAAGAGTTAGCGTCCTCGGTCGACTTTCAAATGAAATCCGCAGAGTTGATATGTGGCGAGGTGATGCTGCATTTAATGTTTCACTAACTATTGCTCGTTATTTTCGAGCTATATATTAAAGCTCTATTTAAATACGACATGCCAATTTCTTCTCAATTATATTTAAATGCATCACTTAAGATATTAATTTTCATAATAATATTATGAATACTTTGAATACACTCTATACGTGTCTTTTTTTAACCGACTTCAAAAAAGTTGGAGGTTCTCAATTCGTCGTTTTTTTTTTATGTTTGCTACCTCAGAACATTCGACTGGGTAAACCGATTTTTATAATTATTTTTTTATTTGCTGGTGCTTCCTGTGTGGTTCCATTGCAATTTGTTCCAATAATCTGACAAAGGAACCCATGAGAAAACTATAATAAAAGTCCTTAAAGTGCTGTTGGAATGAAATGAAATTATCTACAAAAAGAGATGAGATGCCATCAAAACATAACTAGTGAAAAAACTAAGTCTCGCAGCTCAGTACTTCTACCGTAAAAAAAATACCAAGTCGGTCATTTTATTTATCAAAAAGTAACTTCTTTTGTATTGTTAATTTACTTTAATGTTTTTTTTTTATGAAATTAAGGGGGACGATACAAGAAGGACGTTCAGCTGATGGTATTTGATACGCCGTGCCCATTACAATTCAATGCCACTCAGGATTCTTGATAAACCCAAAAATTCTGAGCGGCACTAGAATTGCGCTCGTCACTTTAAGACATAAGATATTAAGTCTCGTTTGCCCAGTAATTTCACTAGCTACGGCGCCCTTTAGATCGAAACACAATAATGCTTACACATTACTGCTTCACGGCCGAAATTAAAAGGACGTTAACACTTTTATAAATGTAAAATATATAGAACGAAACTGAAAACATAGTCACTCCGACAAATATAACATAGTTTAGATGTACATACAAATGTAGATATATTTACATACATTTATTAAATATGACATGCGTCATAGGGGGCAGGGGATAGGGGGGTTCTAGACGGGATTTCGGGTTTTTTTCAGGGGAGTCAGATATTGAGCGTTTAGTTTATTGTCCCTGATAACGGAGATTTTTTACTATATCTATTGGGATATATACACAATCCCCCATGGATTTGGGATACATATATTTTTTTATTTTACTTTATTCGACAAACCAACAATATTTATGCATAAATGTAAAAATATCAACAAGGAGACTTAAAACAAAAAGACACAGCAAAAATATCAATAACTGGCATGTACAAAAGATTTAGAGATATACAGATTATTTAAAGTAGTGTAACAAAAATAATAGTAATTTCTATAAATTAGCTCCCTTACGCAGGGAGTCAATGACATTATGACGAAAGCAGGTTGATATGGAATTAAATAAATTGAGTTGCTGATTATTTTGAGAAACTGTATTAAATTGGCGACAAATACGATTGATGCAGGAGTGATATGCTAGGTTAGTACGTACTAGTTAGTAGTAGTTAATTATATACGAACGCTTTATGAACAAAGTGGTCATGACCATTATGTTCACGAAGCATCCTTACACAAACAATGAATTCAAGCTCTAAGGGTTGATGCATCCAATATAAGATAATATATATAAATACATGTTTATTATTTATAACATTTTATGAAATATTTGATATTGTAACAAGGAGTTCTTATCCGTATATAAGAACTCATTGTTCTATGGATGGCTGTCAAGCTAAAGAATTAGATTTTATTATAAACTAGCTGACCTGGCAAACGTTGTTTTGCCATATAAATTATATATATAAACCTTCCTTGAGCTTCAACGAATCTATTACAAAAGATTTGATTGAGATCGGTCGAATAGTTTAGGTGTTATTAGGGAACATACAAACTTACATTCTCTTTTATATATATAGATTTAAATATAGAGGCGGATGAGAAGTCAATCGAATAGAACGGATATAGATTAGAGAATGAAGTGAAGTAAGAACGGTCGGCATTAAATAAAGTAATGAGTTTATTGAATTAGGCGTTACTTTGCGGAAATCCATAATTATACAAACGACTTAGGCTTTCTTTAGTGTTAATTCCGCCAATATTTGTTTTTAAAACAATGTGTTGTCTCGTGAGTCAGATTTTGGCGAGACAACACGTCCTGAGGATGCCTCGTGTAGAGGCGAAACACGTGTCGAATTGTTTTAAAAACAAATATTGGCGGAATAACACTAAAGAAAGCCTAAGTCGTTTGTATAAAGTAATGAGATATAATAAAACAATATAGAAGAATATGAGTATTAAAAGTTTTAAAATTAGATTGTTTGATTCTGAAACGATCCCGCGTGTGAGGGAGGACTCACGCACTACAATATTATAGGATGCAGCATGGTTCACATATTGGATGCAGCACCTAAAAAAACTAAATGTTATGTTTATTACAGCCATTGTAAAATACTCTTATTTTATTGAAAGGGTGGCCGTTAAGATTCTTGTATGTTCTTCTCAGGAACTCTACTTTTTCCGAACATATGTGAGATTCAGTAATTTAAAAGAATTATATATAGTGACATCTAAGGCCTATTATAATGTGAAAGATTATTTGAATGATAAAGAAAGTTGCAATTAATGTTCTAAATTTTGTTAGTGAATATTGTTATACTCATTTGAGTGCTATTGTAACTTTTGTACTTCATACTGACTTGCACTTAATAACTTAAGTTTAACAGTGAATAAAGATTTTTTGACTTTGACTTTGATTCAAAATTCGATTAGTTTAAGCCTTATTGAATAAAGATTATTGGAATACGAAATTTTAGCTATACGGTGAAATTAAAATAGAAGAAACAAGTATATCACAAGCTGGACAAGTTTTCACAGAGTAAAGTTAAGTGAATCTCGACAATAGATATGAGAATGATGTTTCGGATATGAGACAATATCGTGTCAATCTTTCAACATATTTTGATGAATGAACAATTATTGATAATCCGAGAATCATTCGGGCGATCTTCTAATCTTACAGTTTGATATTTTTTTATCATGTGTACAAATCGCTTTGATTGGGATGCTGTAGTAGCTGCGGAATGATCCGAGTTTTATGTACCAACAAATTATTATTGTATTTTTGCAAGCGTGTAGACGCCAATTCCTATATCTTAAGAACTTTTTGAAGTGAAAACTTCTTTAGCGGTGTTGAGCACTTTACTTGGGATGGGTATAAAATGTTAATCTCGCGTCAGGACACGTGTCGACACGACAGTCGTTGAAATTATAGATGAAAGTTGATTTTTCTAAAATAATTGTAATATTTCGGAAGTGTTTAATTTTTTTATATTATTGTAATTTTGTGTACGATAGCGAAAATGAAATGAATATATATTGTATTAAACCCCATAAATGTACTTTTACACTCATAAATAAAAAAAAAATATGCGAAATAATTCCCTAACTATTCAAAAACATTCAAACGTGCACAACGTAAATATTTGAATTTGAATTTGTGAAAGTTTTCACTTCTGCAGGCACTTCCGGAGTTTTTTTCTTCTTTACATCACGTGATCTTACAAATTTTATATAAGTACCTTATAAGGTATGTACAAGGCTATGCGTTGCTTAAAAAAATCAAATTCCGTTCTAGTATATCGTGATTCAAACATTTGGATGTTTCACGCCACTTCAACTAATTAAAATTGTTTATTTCACGCTCCACAACACGCGTTCCTTTTAAAATAACGACAATTTAATCATGCAGTGATCGACTTTATTTATAAATATAATGAAACGTCAAACAGAATACTTAATGGAGCGCTTTTGATATACATTAATCTGTAATTACTACTGCAATATTGTAATGTTTTAATGTAGAATATTTATATATTTAAGTTTTAAAAATAAATTGAAATTAATAACCAAATTTCAAATTTTAATACGAAAAGTTCTAACCTTTCGCTTTTATTAGCAGTTTGTACAACTGCCATTTTTGTTTAAGTTTTTTGCTGAGATTGTCTTTGGAATTCCAACCAATTGTAGTATCAATATTTTTTTATATCAACCACATCGAGCTGGGATCTGATATGCCGATATAATACTAACATAAGACGGGGTCGGCTCATCATTCCAATATCGACCACTTATGAACAAACAGCTGAAGTTCCAGTTCCTGCCACCAATTAGCTATTCCAGCTCAACCGAGAATGGTTAAGCGTATAGCGAGCTAGCCTAGCTGTACGCTGAAGTGAAGCTAAATACAGATAATAATAATAATAATATTGACACACTTTTACACAAATTATCTTGCCCCAAGTAAGCATATACAGCCTGTGTCTTGGTTACAAGACAATGATATATTTAATACAATATACATACTTACTTAAACATACATAAATTCATTTAAACATCCATGACTCGGAAACAAACATCCATATTCATCATATAAATTCTTGCACCTACCGGGATTCGAACCCGGGACCTCTAGCTTAGTAGGTAGGATCGCTAACCACTCGGCTATACAGGTCGTCAGATAATAATAATATAGTCTAATTGGCGGACCGCTGACCCACGTCAAGGCGACGAGTGGCGGCGGTCGGAAAGAGGTCCCTCGACTTCGCCGTCGAAGGCGGTGGAGCCTGTTTTAATCGATAGTTACTTGAAATAGATTGGAGTTTTACACTGTGAGAGGATGAAATGAAAATTTGAAATCTTTGCGAGAATTTAAAATCAACTGCAATTATATATATATATATACAATATCAAGAAGTTTCGACATCTAGCATGATGTGCATCGATAAATACCTGATACAAAAATGGATGTACTCTTGCACTCAATAGGAGTATCTACGAAAGATGATGCGATATGTATTTGATACGAGTTGGAGGCTTCTTTGCACCAGATGCCGGCTAGGTTATGGGTACCACAACGGCGCCTATTTCTACCGTGAAGCAGTAATATTTAAGCATTACAGTGTTTCGGTCTGAAGGGCGCCGTAGCTAATGAAATTACTGGGCAAAGGGGACTTAACATTAGGTCTCAAGGTGACGAGCGCAGGTGTAGTCGCCACTCAGAATTTTCAGCATTTTTCAAGAATCCTGAGCGGCACTGCATTGTAATGGGCAGGGCGTATCCATTTACATCAGCTGGGCGTGCTGCTCGTCTTGTTCCTTATTTTCATAAAAAAAAAAGATTAGTACAATAATTATTTCATCATGGTTCTCCAGATTTCTTTCTGGGTGATTTTTTGAAGATCATAAAACGATTCACATTTACATAACTATACGATAAAATGTTGGTTTATGTAATAAAATAATAAACACATTGAATAGCCTCAAAATTGTAAATTGAAATACAATCGCTTACCAGCAGACCTTCAACTTGAGCAGCTCGTTTCCAAATCAAATAACGGCTTGTTTTCATTATATTTCTTCTCGGAACGTTCATTTCATTTTTTCAATAAAACAAGGCTTGAGTTACAAACTCATCAATGCAAAGTTATTATCTTCTTATTATTGTAGCTTTATATATATTATATTATACCAGTGGGTTGCTCCTTTGCACAGGACAATTTATGCCGTGAAGCAGTAATGTGTAAAAATTATTGTGTTTCGGTCTAAAGGGCGCCGTTGCTAGTGAAATTACTGGGCAAACGAGACTTAGCCCTTCTCTATTACGCTCGTCTCAAGGCGACGCAATTGTAGTGCCGATCAGAATTTTTGGGTATAATATATTAGTTATGTTAAATAATTACTTTTAGGTAATATAAGTGCAAAATGTTATATTAATAATGTTATATAAAACATGTTATATACCTGATATAAACACACTTCAACCGCTAACGACCTAAGTTTATGCGTTTTGAAAATTCATTATACTCAATGTATGACTCTATGCTTTACGTAGATGACTACAACAAACTTATTCAACTCAAATTGAGTTTCGTAATTAAAATGGCTATACTGTTATTACCGTATTCGTTCAATCGCTACCAAGTTTTAATTCAGAGTATTTTCCAAAGCCGCTGTCGATATGCCGTTCAATTAATCAAAGCAGCAAATACAAATCGCTGAAATCACATAAAATTCATTTTCTCTTAAACGGTTCTATTCATATTCAAACTACAACGCCAAAGTTTAATGTCGTTTTGTATTGGGAATCAGTAACGATATCGTAAAACTTTGACAGCCACTAAAATATATTCGTATCGCATTATCTATTATACGGTTCTGAAATACGAAGTTTCGGTTGGCGGATCGTACATTTTCCTATTACGAAAGTGTTTCGGATCCGAAGATCGATACGAAGTTCGTGATTAGACATTATGTCATTCGTTTATCTTATTCCCAAATTCATTTGGCAGTTGCTTTTTCCTTGTTCGGCATTATTATGATTGTAACTACTTCACTTTTTATGGTTCATGGTTCAGAAACGAAATCCGTCCACATTATTCGGGTCCGAAGTGCTTTGGTTATATTATTGAATTCTAAGTTCGTCGTTCTTTTGTTGCAGACCGAAACTTCGGCTTTCGATTTTGGTAATAGACCTCCTGGGTCCTTTCCTCCTTTCCTTCCTTTCCTCCTGGGTTTTTAAGAAACGTTACAATATTGTAAAATACAGGTACAATTCAACAAGTTTCTGTTTAATAAAAATTATGCTTTACAAATTTGTCATGGAGAATTTACAAATTTTCTATAAAATTTATCTACAATTTTGTAGATTTCTCTTGACAGGTGAATATTTAGGTACATATTTGTGGGAAAAAGTGATTTATTGAATGCATAATTATTGTAATTAGAGTTTTTTTGTAAAAGATCTTACTTTTAATGTGAACGACTTTTCTTTCAAGTAAGACTACGCAAGTAAGTAAGGCAAACAAGACTACCGTCGAATATTTGATAAATAGAATAGGACGTGAACTTGAACACGGTATTGTCAGAAATGCAGCCCTTACGGCCACTGAATAAAGCAACTGCATAAAGCGAGTTTTTGGATTTGTCGTTAGAAAATTATTTGTAGAGAAAAGCCCCGGCCATCAAATTGTCTCGATATCCTCAGATACTTCATGAAATATACCTAGAATTGGATGGTTCGCTAACTCCAATGGATATAGGCTCATAGCTAGTCCTCATATGTAGACAGAAATGGAAATCATTCGATGAATGTTATGGTAGTATGTTGTCCTAATTTGGATTATTTTTGATGCTCTTGATGCTAGAGTACTTAGATGCTCTTTGTTAGCACTAGAATGGGAAAACGGATGGAGACCATTTCATAATACAATTATACTTAGAGACAGCGGCTGTGGGCTATGTCTTTATTATCGTATAGTAGGAAAGGAATATAATATATATATATATATATATATATATATATCACTACAATACAATACAATCTTCACTATATACCTTACCAATGTTTACGTTAATAGTAAATTAACACTACATATTTGTAAATTACAATTTTGTTATAAAACCCTACAGGCGGTTTTTATATATGTAAACTTTTATCTAACAGCCTTTATAAGATAATTGTAAGATATTTATTTGTAACTTTCTCACATATTTGTAATTTTTATGAAACAGTACTTATCGTACAATTTAACAAGTAAGTAACTTTAAAAAAAAATTTGGATTGTAACGTTCATTAAATAGGGCCCTGGATATTTTTACAAATGATAACCAATGATCTTTCATTTGATGAGATCCCTCTCTAAATACGGTTGGATGGTTGCCAGAAAAATTCAGTAGAGAATTATTACAACCCTAGTTTTAAGCGTTACAGTATAAAATAATAGCAATGTAAGACAAGCCGCAATCTCTAAGATCCTAGTGCACTGTTATCCTGATACTGACAGTCATAGCGAATGTAGATCTTTATCGCCCTAATGTCAGTCCATGTTATTACTGACAAATCAATTTACCTAGACACATTACACGTACTGGATAGGTTCCCTATTAAGATGCTCCGATATCTTCTCAGACTTGCAATCAAAATATATTATTTGAACACCGATCAGCATGCTGGGATGACGGTCACTTGATGTCGGTGCAGCTAATAATTCAGGCAACAGGTAGTATTCAGGCAACACTTACCTGGAACAAAAAAATATTTAAGTTAAATATATTTAAGATAATAACAATGTTTTTTTTTTAAGTAATTAAGGGATGAAACCAGGAGGACGTGGTTTATACGCCCTGCCCATTACAATGCATTGCCGCTCAGAATTCTTGAAAAACCCAAAAATTCTGAGCGGCAATACAATTGCGCTCGTCACCTTGAGACGTGAGATGTTAAATCTCATTTGCCCAGTAATTTCAATAGCTACGGCGCCCTTCAGAGCGAAACACAGTAATGTTTATACATTACTGCTTGACATTAACAAAAGTCGACCTTAGTTTAATTTTGTTTTAGTGCATTTATTAATAATATTTCACTTGTACTGTTAGTGGGCCCGATGTTTCATACACAGGGGCTTTGTCAATGGAAACTAGAACCGCATTATTCAAGACGATGTAAATGTGTAAGTGAGTGTCCGTTCTCTTCCAAAAAGTGACCGTTCCATTCTTTCAATACACAATATGTATTATTTAAAAAACATCTTTAATTAATGTTATGAAAAATATAAATCTAAGTATAATGTGTGATCCCTGTTTCAATTAAGCCAACTCTCGGTTGTAATGAAGAGAAGCAGTCAAGTGCGAGTATATAATGTATAAGCGGGACTATCACGGTAACCAGCATAGTTTTTAATTACCTTTGTAAGTGAAACAAGGGCGGCTCAATAAAAACATATTACAAGTTGTTGGTACATTAACACTTATAGTGCATATATTGGATGGGTTTTAGAATATGTTGGCTGGATAATCTTCTCTACGTCTGTTTCATGTTTTTTTCTATTTCTTTTATTCAATTATCTTAAAATTAAAGTTATTACAATTATTTAATAGAATGCTCGCATAATGCCTTTATTTATTTACGGTATGTGTGGATTGATGCATCTACTACATTCAATAACTCTTGTGTTTATAATTATTAATTTACTTGCTTTTGACTTACTCGTGTAAGCCATTTAGTTTTTGGCGATTGAGTATTTTTGTTGCATCACTTTGCATATATTATTGAAATGATTTGTAAACTACATTTAAAATAAGAATTTGTAATACCTAATCTGTTTTGAACAGAGCAACCTTAGAGTTTTGGAATAATGTTTTTGAAGTCGGTTGATTTTTTGTTTATTTTTTTTATATGATTGTTAATTGAGTTTTCTTATTTTGGCGCCAATACATTGTATAATATTTTAAATTGGAGTGGGGTGATAACCCCACCGAGAACCGAATCGCTGTGATTGCATTACATAAAGTAGGTATGGAGCAAAATGCAATTTTAAAAACTCTCCATACGCTTGGTATTAGTAATGTTTGTGTACCGGGCTATTAATAGGTACAATCAGACTTCCTCTGTTTGTGGCAGTAAAATATCTGGCCGTCTACGTAGTGTTCGTACGGAAAAGTTGGTCAAAGGAGTACGGGAAAGAATTCTAAGAAATCCTGTCCGAAACCAAAAGATTTTATCTCGGCAGATGATTATAGCACCTAGAACCAGGTGGCGTATTTTAAAAGATGACTTAAGACTTGCAGCCCATAAGACACGTACTGGTCAGTTCTCAAGTGATAATTTATAAAATAAAAGGGTGGTAAAATCGAAACAACTGCTGAAGCGGTAGGCAAAGGGAGGTCACAAAAACGGATGACATTTTTTTTATAATAGAGTAACATTTGAATAAACAAAATGACCGCTTTTATGCTCAAAGGTCTAAAGAAGCTTCCCGATTAGTCGACAGAGTACAAAGTGGGCTCTATCCGACTTCAGTGATGGTTTAGTGGGGTATTAGCTATGAAGACTGAGCCATACTTTTGTGAAAAAGGTATCAAAACATCGGCACAAGTGTATCAAGATACCATTCTCGAGAAGGTAGTGAAGCACCTTAACAACACCATGTTCAGCAAGACTCGGCGCCGGGTCATAAAGCTCGGTCTACGCAGTCTTGGTTGGAAACGAAAATTTTGGACGTCATCAGAACTGAAGACTGGCCGTCGTCTAGTCTCGACCTTAATCCACTCGATTCTGATTTATGGTCAATTTTAGAGAGTACGGCTTGCTCTAAATGCCTTGATAGGAAATTGGAGTCACTTAAACAATCCTAACGTTTGGCAGTCAAGAACTTTCCCATGGCCTCAACGTTTAAAGGACTGTATTGCAGCCAATGGAGTCAATCTCAAAAGTAGAAAGTTTCTATTGCCTAAAGTCACACATCTCTTAAGTGTAAAATAGATACCCAGACTTCACAGAGGCTTTAATGACAAGATATTGTGTACTAAACGTATTACTGTAAGTTAATTACGGCACGGACGGCGCTATCCTGTAGTTCTTGGTGTAGCTTTAATCGCATTAGACTGCGTATTAAAATTAAAGTTGATCGGATAATGAACCACTAATAGGTGGTCAACGTTTACTGTATTTAAAAAGGTTATTTCAGGTCAATGTACTATTTTATAATATGTTTCTTACGTATATATTATAAGGCTCTGTAAAGTATTATATAGTATGGACTTATAGGTAGTCTGTAACGTACGTGATCACCTCAACCTCAAATATGTGCGAAGGAACGATGGCTAGTCCAGGCGTCAACTCGTGAAAGAGTGCTGCTTGTGGTGTCAGGTCATCCTGTTATACTTAATAAATCATTGTATTTGTTGGATGCAATTACTAATTATGACAGTAATCACGACCATCATGTTCACCAAGCATTCTTAAACAAACAATGGATTCACGCTCTAAAGGTTGATGCATCCAATTTACAATAATTTATATATATACAATTTATTATTTATTTCTTTTTATGAAATAATTAATTTAATTTAAACATGACTTCTATATTGGATGCAGCACCATACAAACTAATTTGTTTAGTATACAACAACCATTTTAAAATACTCTATTTCAATGAAAAGAGTGGCTGTTGAGTTTCTTGTACGTTCTTCGCAGGAGCTCAACTTTTTTTCGAACACACGGTAGATTCAGTAATTTAAAAGAAATATTTACAGTGAAGATTTAAAAGCTTTTAATTTAAGCCTAATTGAATAAAGTCAAGACTTTGAAATCAGAATGTCGCTATAATAAGAACTGCAAATAACGCCCGAATGATACCTTATCTCACAAATGGAGCGAGGTTTTTTTGCTTTTACGGCAGCTTTTTCTCTGAAATATGGTGTCGGTAAATCTTCAATCACTGATTTGAAGAAAAAAGAACAGATGATTTGGTCATTTACTTCGCACACAGGGGTGGTCCCCATGCACGTAAAACACTTAAATTGCTTGAAAATGAAGTGCTTGAAGAAACTTTTTACACAAAAAAAATCAAAAAAAAAGATCGTAATTATGAGATAAGATTAGAATAATTAGACGAGAAAAAGATTTAAGATAAGATTCTCCCATCACAAACCAACAGGATGTAATTTCTCTACAAGTAGAAGATGGCTGAATAACTTTAAAAACGTCATGGTATCCGTCAGCTTAAAATGTCACGTGAACAAGTCTCTAATTATTCGGAGCCGTTAATAGTTCTAAACAAATTTTCAACGCAGATGAATCGCCGGCTCTGCTGAAACCAGTACATAACATACATAACTACCAGGATAGAAGATGTCACAAGAAAGGATAACTTTTATGGCTTGTGAAATCTCTACAGGGAGCCATAAACTACGTTTGTTAGTTGTGGGTAGTGCTAAGAGACGAAGATCATTTGGATCTGCGACATTACTTATTCATTATGAAGACATAATGGCGGCTTTTTAGGAAGAGGTCTCGTATAGACAAGTCACTCTGACTCTGGCCATTGAGCTAGAGGTCCTGGGTTCGAGTCCCAGTAGATGCACATTTATATGATGGATAGGGATGTTTGTTTCCTACTTATGAGTATGTATGTCTTTATTTGTGCTTGTTTAACAATGTCGTATTAAATATATCATTGTCTTAAATACATAGTATCGCCTCCAAGTTGAAGCAAGATAATTTATGTAAAAGTGTGTCAATAAATAAGAAAAGTATTGTATGTTTTAGTTATTTATGCAACTGTTGTGTAATAAGGTGTATTAAATCACGAATTCGGGTTTAAAGCGGAATGAATTTAATAATAAGTAGTATCACATGAGTGTTTTAATAAATAATTATCAACAGTTGCATACAAGACCCAGAATGAAACCTCTATAAAAGATTCTGAAATAGTTACTGCTAACATTAAAAAATCCAGTCCTAGTAACTATAATATCATCCAAAGGAGTGTTACTATGAAAACGGATGATATAATGTTGTACTGCATTTCATTACAACACTCGTTTGGATGATGTTATGGTTATTAGAACATTGGGTGTTTTAATGTTGGCAATAAGCTAACTGATTTAGAGTCTTTAATAGAGGATTTAAAGCATGGGTGTAGATAAAATATTATATTATATTGCCTGGTATTACAATTCCCGTGTATAGTACCTAAGTGGCTCTAGGAAGTGTGGAACACAAACTGTATATCTGTTTGTCGACCCGCTTTAGTTTCTGAATTGAACATATTTACCATTGCTGTTGTACTAAGATGTGCAAATATGTTAAACGAACTTGTGCCCGTCGCGTGGTCTGTGTGAACTTTAAATGTAGGTTCATGGCGGTAATAATAATCCTGTTATCCCACATACCTAAACACACATACTGCAGTTGTAAGGGTGCGTATTCCTATACATAATTTAAAAGTGACTAGACTGCATAATCATCTCTATAAATTCGGCGTTAACTTATATATATTATGTACTAATTTTTATCATGGTAAATGAAGACATTTTTAAGTAATAAGAGGACATGCCGACAGTCAAAGGGAAAAATTTAAACAATCATGAATTTGTGTCAATGCATCAAAAATTTATATAAAGCACAATTTTTACAGAAACAATAAATATGGAACATGTGCGAAACGTCGCTTTGTGCCAAGTGAGACATTGCACGCTGCGAGAATTAATATGCAATGATCTACGTTGCATGTATCAGTGTGTGTTACATACTATTTATATAATTGATACCGAGTAACTATCTGAGAGTGTTCCTGTAGGATCCTGGAGTGGTGTTAATAATCTTCTGCCTCTTCAAAATGTGTAGAAGCAGGGACCCACAACCCACAACAGTAGTCAAGCCATTCAGCATTGTGCCCGTTGAAATCACCCAAGATAACGATTTCAGCGGAGAGGGTCTATGCAAGCACGTCGTCAAGCCCATGAGATGATCCGTTTCTGCGTTACCACTATGGGACCTGTAGACACACGCATAGATACGGACGCGGTCCAGAGGGTAGACAGGTCTACCCTTCACTCAAAATTGCCGAGACGGCGACAGCAGATATCCTCTCTATCGTACACACATACCCCGGCATGAGTCAAAAAATTGTGCTCAATTTTGATATTGCCTGATATTGCAAAAGTTCGCGTAGAGCATGGAGTGGGGTGCCATGGTGTTACTGCCTCGTTTGTCCTCAGACATGCGCGGTTCTGTGCCCTCCCCAGAAATACGACGGGCAGCCCGAGCGAGAATTCTCGGGGACGGTGAACCCTCCTGGGGTAAAATCTTTTTAAGCTTCGCTGTCATATTCGGGTGGGGGGGGGAGGTGGCCTCCGGTCCTCGACACTAACCTTTGTGAAACATAGCCGCACTAGGCCGCAACTTCACGCCGGTATTGTGTGCCAGTGTGGTAATTAACCCGGACGAGTCTGGCCCGATTGAGCTGACGTCATAAGACGGTAGCGTGACTCTCCCACTTCTAAAAAGCCCTTAGTAGCCTCTTACGACACCCTTGGGTCTGGGACTCACCTATTCATTTTTTGCGCCCCGGGGAAATCTATCTCTTAAGGATAACATACTATATCCATGTTAGTACTTTAAAAATGGGCAATTATAAAGCGGTAAGTAATATGAAAGCTGTTTACACAAATATTTAATTAAAAACTATATTAATCCTTATCATTTTATTATTACATATTATAAAATCATTCAGTAATACGCTACTACACACTTTCTATGGCTTTATACTACAATATTCCCGAATTCTTATATAATTTTTTTCTATTCACAGAACAGCGTTTGTCGGGTCGGAAGCTATACAGATTTATCTAAAAAAACAGTTCTTACCCTGTTAGGACATGGCTTAAGCAGCTTCAAACAATCAACAAACCGGAAAAATTACCGCAAATATGTTATAATAATGAAATAACTAAATTATATATACTACTTATATAGTAACACCTTTTACATACCAGATTTCTTACATTCAACGATAAAAAATCCACCCAAAAGCCGAGCGTAATTCAAATAAATTTTCTATCTTCCACAGAAAGTATTTCAACTTCTCAAATACACTCACCCTTCACAAGTTTAATCTTACTTCAGGAAAAACTCGAATAAATAACATCGGTTGTATCTAAGACTGTACCATTATCAGTCGTCACACACATGAATCTTTCGCTACCGTTTATCATTTAAACATACGGGCTGTTTTCTGACGATACTGATAAAAAATCTTTGGGAAATTCGGATCCAATATGAAACATAGCAGCCGACTTTATTTTGCTTACGACGAATACTTCTAAGTTTCGGAAGGAATTCAGTTAGACACTCAAAATACTACGTGCCGCTGTCTGGAAACACAATATATTTTATTTTTATTGGACTTCAGCTCGTAATAGCAACAACAACTTCAGCGAGTGATACGCCCTGCCCACTGAGAATACTTGAAATCCCAAAAATTCTGAGCGGCACTCTAATTGCGCTCGTCACCATGAGACATTAGATGTGAAGTCTCATTTGCCCACTAATTTCCACGACAGAAATAGGTACGGTTGTGGCACCCATAATCATAGGCATCCTGTGCAAAGGTACCTTCCACTGGTTGCTTGACTGACTAGTTCATTTGATTTTTTCTTGGATCAAATCAAGATGTAATACCGTATATAATAATAATAACTACATTAAGGCGACACTAAATGCCAGCGACCATGAGCGATATGAGTTCACGGCTGCCGGCCCGCCATCTATGTAACAAAGCCAATATTTTCAAAATTCTTGAGTGGAAAACAGTTTATATGCTTACAATCTTCGTTATTCACTACTAATCTGAATAAATGAACCTACACAAAAAAGTGCAAGCTATAAGAATAACTTTTCTGAGAGAAGTACCAAACAAATGCGTCACGCCATCCCAAAAAACTTGTTTAACTTCAAAGAAAAGTGGCAGTTCAAAAAGGCTCGGCAGTGTTAACTATAAGCAACAGCAAGCATTAGCAACCTACAAGTAAGACTTAAGGATATATGTAACAGGATTAAGTAGTGTTCATAGCTCCAAATGCTATACTTTCACCACAAAACTTGCCTAAAAACACCATGTTTGCGTGTTTTCTGCTTACTCTTCGCCTTAACAATAATTATTTATATATTATTGTCATGGGCAGGAGCCTCACATTGCTCTCATTGCTCCCTCTTATATAAAAAAAAGTGCTCGGAATTACTCTAGAAAATTTAACTTCTATAAAAAGTGTGTTTGCAATGACAGGCTAGATCAGTTATGCCCAGCAGCGCCTCGTTATCAAACATGTCGCTTTTGTCTTTGTAATTTGAATAACCAAGCGCTCAAGTTATACTTATTTGCTTCAAGCCTAAAGCTAGTAAAAGAATAATCTTTCATTTATTTTCGAAGAGGGTAATGAACGAACCAAATTGGGCGTGAAGTGCAACCACTCGGTTTATGTCTCGCGCTTTGATTCTATCAGGCCGTGAACAGAACTCCTCACTTAAAAAGTTTTTATAACTGTTATATTTGAATTATTGGCATCGACAGACAGCTGCCGCGAATGTTAAGCTTGGGTACTCCTATTTATAAATAGACTAGCTGACCCGATAGTTCTACCAATAGAAAATTATAAGGATTAATATCCTATTTGTGCAAACGGCTTTTACATTTCCGCTAATTGCCAATTTTGAATATATTAAAAAAGATAAAGAATGTTATCTTTAAGAGATAAACATATGCCATCGCTTTTCTGTAGACCTATATAAGATACCTACACAATTCCACCGTACATTATTTTGTTATTATCTCAAAGGGTCCAGGCAACATTTTCGTCTAAAGCTAACCAGACGGCATTTTTTTTCCGACATCTCCTATAAATTTCGTTAATATATACAAATTATAAATCAAATCTTGTGCAGTCGATTTTGAGTATATTGCGAACAGACAGACAGACAATCAGACGCAGCGGAGGACTTTGTTTTATAATACGTAATGATATGGGCTTTACTGCCATCGTAGTAATCACCACTGAGTAGGGATGGATACAAATTGGAACAAATAATTCCAATAAAAACATCATCTATGTTTTTGTGTTACCCACGCAAAATAAAAATCGACCTGGAACTGAAATGACACTTTTTGAAGTGAAATATTATTGAATGTTACAAAGCTATCACAGTCGGCTATTTTAGGTCATTCGGGTATAGTCGGTAAGAGTCGATACTTTGTCAGCATTACATGAGAGACCATGACGCATCAGTCACATCGATATAAAGTATTCTATATAGTAGAATATGTAATAGTATATGTAGCTATATTATGCATACGATTGATTTATAATATTTATTTTATATTAAAAGTGTACATATTATTATTTTTTATGAAAATATGAGACGAACAGGACGCTCAGCTTATGGTATTTGATACGCCCTGCCAATTATAATGCAGTGCCGCTCAGGATTCTTGAAAAACCCAAAGACTCTGAGCGGCACTACAATTGCGCTCGTTAC
The DNA here is from genome assembly GCF_905404315.1 of Leptidea sinapis. NCBI lineage: Eukaryota > Metazoa > Arthropoda > Insecta > Lepidoptera > Pieridae > Leptidea > Leptidea sinapis. Next base: position 25,623,409 of record NC_066312.1, on the reverse strand, counting down.
TTTGAGATGTATGATGTTAAGTCTCATTTGCCCAGTAATTTCACTAGCTACGGCGCCCTTCAGACCGAAACACAAAAATGCTTATATATTACTGCTTCACGGCAGAAATAGGCGCCATTGTGGTACCCATAATCTAGCCGGCATCCTGTGCAAAGGAGCCCACTGTTTATTATATTATTATACAAATACGACAAAAGTACTTGTAAGTAGGAGACATTATGAACCGTCATGAAATAGAGCAAAGGAAAAACGAAAAAGAGAGGCTTATAGCGCGAACGGTTGAAACGTAGGATTTCATAGATATTTTATATCATGTGATATTATTTAGTGATCAACACCTCATGCAGTAATCGTAATAAAATTAATTTATCTAAAATGAACTGTTGTTGCGTTCGTTCACTGCGTTCATACAACAACCGGTTGAAACCGGTAGCCGTAGGGTCCCACCTCCCGATGACTAAGCAACTGAGATATTTCTTACCTCCGGAATGTTATTGTTTATAAGATTGTTCCCATAAAGATATTAAGGGGCTGTTTCACAATATCCAAGCAAAATAGCAGATTGTCATAAGCTAAATAAATTAATGGCTGATTGTGTTTCACAATCACTTTAATTAATTTCTAGAGGACTTGTCTGGCAGATCGGTCTGACAAAAGACTCTCAACTCAATAGTTCCGTTTGACGAAATGAAAGTATTCAAAAAACTGTTTCTTATACGAAATAAAGTAAGCTTAATGGGTTTTAATGAAAATTTTATTTTATATTTTACAGTTTTCTATTTTCACAATAAAATGAACCATCAGTTAATTGTATTCCGCTTCCGTGTAACGAATTTTGAGAATAGCAACTAATCAATAATTGTCAACAAGTCATAACATAAACAAACCCTGTGCCAAACATTATAGTAGATGAACCCAAGCGAGGATTTTGGTATTTATTTATTTATTTCACACACATAGCAACTATCATTACAGGTATTACCTAATGTGACAGTTACAAACAAACAAGAATAACACACACAGCAAACAACAATCAAATCAAACTAAAACTAATCATACAATCAAACTACATTACATTACAAATAATATATCACACCAGAAATAGAAAAAACTTAAACATACTACTATTTACCATAACATACTACATATAACAATACCCTTGTGAGTTCACTCCACGTACACTCAAAAATTTACTTAGTCTGGCCATAAATACTGTTAAAATTAAAAATAAAACATTACATTTGAATTGAGAATCTGTCATTTTTATATGATTACTGTTGATCGTAGATGGGAGAATATTTGAAGTTTTTATTTTTTAATGCTGACTCATAATCAAACAAATTTAAAAAAAAAAAGTCATAAAAATTAAAAAAAATCGTGTGGACCACCCTTAACATTTAGGGGGATAAAAATAGATGTTGTCCGATTCTCAGACCTACCCAATATGCACTCAAAATTTCATGAGAATCGGTCAAGCCGTTTCGGAGGAGTTCGGTCCCGCACACCGTGACACGAGAATTTTATATATTAGATTCATTGATTTTTCTCATTTGGCGGCAATACATTGCACAATATTTTGCGATAATAAAATGGAGTGGGGTGATAAAGAGAACCGAATCGCTGTGATTGCAATGCACAAAGTAGGTATGGAGCCAAATGCGATTTTTTAAAACTCCATACGCTTGGTATCAGTAAAATGTTTGTGTACCGGGCTATTAATAGGTACAATAAGACCTGCAACGTGGTCAAAGCAGTAAGGGAAAGAATTAAAAGAAATCCTGTCCAAAAGCAAAGATTTTCTCTGGAGGTAGCATCTAGAACCATGTCGCGTATTTTAAAATATGACTTAGGACTTGCAGCCTATAAGAAACGTAATAGTCATTTACTAACTGATAATTTAGAAAAGAATAGGGTGGTAAAATAGAAACAACTACTGAAGCGGTACGCAAAAGGAGGTCACAGAAAATATTGTTTATGTAACATCATAACGTTTTAACAAACAAAATTACCGTAATTTATGCTCAAAGCTCTAAGGAAGCTTCCGACTTAGTCGACAGAGTGCAACGTGGGCAATTTATCTACTCGTAACACGTGTAGCGACAAAGGGAACAATATCTTAACCAACTCTAATACGAGTCAACAGAGAATGGAACCTAAAATAGCATTACTTATCTTTGCTTCTCGTCCACATTCTATTGCTATCTGTACCCACATACACGGTGCACAGTACTGCGTGCAAATACATGAGCTGTACTTAGTAATCGAAGACTGAAATTGCACACGAATGCTAATATTAATGTTTTGCTAACGGTAATAACTATCTTACAATAAATAAATATAATAACACGTCTATAACCTTACTGACACATTTACTATAATGATAATAATATTGGAACGAAGTTCCTTACGGCAGGCTTGGAGGAGATTGGGATTTTGCTGCGGGACCGAACTGAAAAAAATGTGATAGTAAACCCGTAAGAAAAAGTCCGTAGAATAAAACCGTTAAATGAGACGTGCGCAGGCGCGACAGTCGTATACACAAGCGAGTAGTGTATTTTTGTAATTATTTCTATTTCTATGTAATTTGATGTTGTCAAACAAAAATAAAGAGTCATATTTTGTTATTTTAATTGATAATTTGGATTACGATTTTATTTTTATTTTACGTAATTTATTTAAGATAAAAATCAAGAAAACCTACATAAAATTGAACACGACTTTTTTAAACAAATTGTGTCAATTCTACATTAGCCGAAGGAACTTCGTTCCTACCTGGTGTCCCACGACACCACATCTTTTTTTTGAATATGTATTCCTGTCAATAATATTATTGATATATTTTACTGAGTTACGATTATAAAGGGCTTACCATTATCTGAATTTCAGATAAATACTCATTAACAACAATGTTATTATTAATTCTTCTTCAAAAGCATTCCAATTCAAGGATATAAACATACACACATAAAATCACGCCATAGAAGGGGTTGGCAGTGGCAGATGTCTACCGACATCCACTTATCACAGCTCTGACATCTTACTACGTTTTATTTCTAATTCTACTCTATTCAAATAAACTTTCAGTTTTTTTTTATCTCAAATGCTTGCCGTTGACAGATAATATATAGAATAAATAATATAAAAACAAAAGATACAAAACAAAATTACAATCATATGCAACCTTAATAATATTATAATTTTATAGAATCTGAATATACGCAAATAAAGAAAACAATAAATACAATATTGTTATAAACAGTAAGTATGACCAGTGGCATAACTTCACAGGATATCCGTAAGGTGGCGGGTGGCGGGTCGTGGAGTTACAATATTATGTGCTGCATACAAAACACTTGATTAGCATCGTATTAATATAACGATAAACGAAAATTGGATATTCCACGAATATTATTATTCCTCGAAATTGGGATATTATGTCGCTCGCGAACAATGTTAACTGGATGTCAATGAATATGTGCCTGTTACTCAGAATCATAACATTAAATTGATTGGCATTTTGAAAATATTCGAAAATGTGAGCTTTATATAAGTCTAATGCTGATTTTAATTAAATTAATTTCTTAGGCTCGTGTAATTCCTGCTATGTTTTTTAGTGTTTACTTTTTGGTTTCAATATATATGTTATAGTATCTATAAGGGTCAATAAACAAGTGGCACACCTGAGGCAACGTAAGCCCAGCCTGCCACGAACATACACGATATCAAAAGAAGCGTTCTCGGCCTTTGAGGTGAATGTGAAGCTCTTGGGTTGAAGATCCCACAGTTGTATTGATTCGGAAATACAGCAGCCAGCACACGATTGGATTGATAATAGATGAGAGTTTCAATTTCCTTAACTCGGATGTAGAAACACGGCATCTACAGAAACTTAATTTTATCTTCATATCGTATAGTAATTGTAATAAATATACGATGTAAACGCGTTCGCTAACGTTATAGTATTCATCAGGCACAGACAATTCAACCTGCTCAACGAACATGATATCTGGCAACATACATTTACACTACATTATAGCAAACCCACGACTGTAACAAAAGATCTCAAGCTCAAACTAATGGGCTTTCTTTCAAAGTTCAACCAAGTGGACTTAGGACCGAGCGATGCTCTGCAATAAAACATAAAACATCAACATGATAAACTTTTCTACACGTCGTGAGAATATTTTCGAAATTAATTAGCTCTTTAAAACTTTAAGAACTCAAACATACTTTTTTATAATTCTTTCCTAATCCACCAGTTCTTTCTTAACCCGTGTGTCAATTTAGGTTAATAAGAGACCAAACAACCGTACGGTCAGGTAATAGTGATAAGTGATCACCGTTGTTCATACCTGCAGTCTGCACAAGACCACAATGACAATAATAACGTTGCCAGCCTTAGAATATAATATAAATATAATATTCACACACTCTAGACTAAGCTAAACTAGACATAGCTTGTACTATGGTCACAAGACAACGATAAATTTAATACAATATACTTACTTAAACAGACATAAATACTTATAAACATCCATGACTCAGAAACAAACATTCATATTCATCATATAATTTTTTGCACCTACCGGGATTCGAACCCGGGACCTCTAGCTCAGAAGACAGGGTCACCAACCACTGGGCTATAGGGGTCGTCAATATGAACAAAAGTAATACCTACCCTCAGATTTACTCTAAAATTTACAGTGACTCAGAAACAGGAAAATTATTCACGGTATTGTAACCTTGTAGAAAACCTTCTGAGCTGATGTCCCTCAGTCAGTTATCTTGATCTCATAATATATCTTAAAATAAGGCGAGCTCGAATTATAAGCGTATATAACCAACATAATATAGACTTACCCCCTTATTCATAATAGTCTGCTAACTTAAAGTATTGCTAATTCTCACTCTGTCTTCTTCTATTGACCTAAGTCAGAATAAGAAAAAACACTCCTTAGCGGCTGTTTAAAGTTAGCGGACGATTATGAATAAATGGGTTACTGTTATGAGTTCTGCACTGCAATCAGATCCGTGTCTCAATATCTGAGGGATGCAGGTGCTTGGATTGACAGGTGCCTTTACAAATGAAAACAAAAGCTAACCTTTATGTCGGTTTCAGTAAAATTTCACGATTTAGGTACACATTATGTATTTTTAATTTAGTCAAGACCAAAGTAAATATTTTATATTTTATATGCTAATTGTATTTTATAAACTTCTTGACATTCAGAGTAAATCCCAGAGGCAGGTCCATATAAATGTTTTAATGTTATTTCGACGGTCTGTAATCATTCGCCCATCAGCAAAAGTTGAGTTAAACTTGTATGGGTAACTCAAGAATGATTATAATTAAATGTATTTTAATGATCTCAATCTGAGTCGTAGCAGATTTAATTAAATTGATATTTTTCAGTATCTTTTTACTGTTTTTTACACGGCAACGCTTCAATACAATTCCAAAAAACATTACCTCTTTTTTTAAATCAGTAAATTTCAAGCTATTAGAAATAAAGCCATTGCTAATTCGTCTCACAGCACAATGCTACCTACACATATAAAATAACTTAAACCTACTAGGCCTGACTTAGACAATAACCTTCAGAACGTCGATGTGAATGGCTCGGGATCTCCTGGGACTCCTCTCAACCTAGGGGTATTATAGATTCATTCTAGCCAAAGTAAAAATAAGCCAAATAAGCATGTTCATTCTGATATCGTGTACTGGTTTATTTTAATAATTCGAAAGTTCTAAACTTGAGTTTGACTGTGCTGTATCAGGGAGGCACATAATTTGAGAACGTATCACAATCACTTGAAGGTAAGTTATCACCCGTTCCAAACCACATGATGAACTTACAATGCACCTTTTATCTTACCATCATCTTATATTACCTATATAAACTCGTAAATATTAAACGCGTCCTCTTTTTACAATAATAATAATAATACTTTATTTCATTCTCTTTTACACTCACTGCAAATAACTTAAATTACTAAATGTACAATATTTATTACATAATACCAATTATTTACATCTTTTTATCGCTAATTGTAACAATAGATTGAACATTGAAAATTTGGTTTTGCAGTGATATTAAAAGACCTCTGACCCCGAAACTAGTTAAAACTGTATCTTCGGGGTCAGTGATTCCTCGACAAATGACAATGACAAACGAAACAAATTTAAAAAAATAAAAATTGAATTAATTAGGTTTATTTTAATACGCTGTGATATTGAGTTTAGAGATATTGATAAGTGCTCCGTATGTCAAGGTCACCTCGACTTGCCATGCGATAGATTTATAGAAACAGGTTTCTATAAACTAGGAGAGAGATTGGAAATGCCTGCATGTATCGGGGCGATTTTATTATTATAATGTTAACTTGTTACCACAACGGCGCCTGAAGGGAAAAACTGAACCTTTTTTTGCCGTGAAGCAGTAATGTGTAAGCATTACTGTGTTTCGGTCTAAAGGGCGCCGTAGCTAGTGAAATTACTGGGCAAATGAGACTTAACATCTTATGTCTCAAAGTGACGAGCGCAGATGTAGTGCCGCTCAAAATTTTTGCATTTTTCAAGAATCCTGAACGGCATTGCATTGTAATGAACAGGGCGTATCAATTACCATCAGCTGAACGTCCTGCTCGTCTCGTCCCTTATTTTCATAAAAAAAAAAAAAAAAAAAACAATAATATTAACTTTCTCGCGCTGAGCAAAGGTATATTTTCAAAAGAGTACGCGATATAAGACCCTAGGTGTCATCCAGCACACGTCGACGATGTCCCGAGAGAGACCTGCATAGCCCGTGCGATGACGTATGCATCGCCAGTACTGTCATCCGCTAGTTATAATACATGCTGGTGGCAGAAGTGGAGCATTAAATTGAAAGGAATGACAAATAAAAATTTCTTTCAAATAAAATAGCCCAGTTAGGTAGCCTGTAAGTAAGCAAGGGGCAGTAATTAACTTGCTTACTTGCAACATGTAGATATGCAAGTTTATTAAGCCAAGGTCCCATTAGAGCCATTTTAGATTAGTTTTAATAGTTATTAGTTGCAGGGCTACTCTTAAAGCGAATAACAATTTGAAGCCAAGCCATTTAGAATCCAAAAAGATTGACTAAATCTGCGCCCACATACTATTACTCTAAAACACAATAAAAACATTTTGACATCGCTCGGCTATGTATTTACGACATGCATGCAGTGAATATACTTTCGAATATCCGATTGTAATGAAATAAATTTTATTTATCGCTTCAGGCACATTTTGAGCGTACGTAAATCTATTGAGTAGTATCGGCAACGGATACTGGTTTGTACAGAACGTGACATTTGGGGAATATTAATATTATAACAGCTTGAATAAATATATTTCTGCGGTAAAATGTTATCTTTATTAAGAAAATAGAGTTATTCGGGCATGAATGGTATCGGACCAAGAGAGTCGCTTAAAGCTAAATTAAAAGATTTTTAAGAGTGACTGGTGATAACCAACATAAATTATATATGAAAATTTTGTATATTTGGAAAATAAAGGAAATAAATTTCAAAATATAAATGAAAATCATAATATTAATACTAGAAACAAAAATATACTGTTAAAGCCCACTTCTAGGCTAAGTTAACTTGAGAAGTCATTTTTATAAAAAAGCTTCCTGAAAACATAATGGAAATGTCCCTCAAGGACCTTTCCATTATGTTTTCCTCCTTAGGACTTGCCTAAGCCTGTATTAAACATAAACTAATAGAAAAATGTCTTATTTCTATTTAAAGGATTATTTAGATGATAAGAAACTTGGGTATGAATTGCCCTTATGAAATTGAGCTTTTAATTGATCCTAATAAAAAATAATATTAATAATTAGGAATTATATTATTCAAATTAAAACAAAATGGTCAAATTACAATTAACAGTAGAGGTATTTAGCGAGTATTGCATCATAATTATGTAGAGATTAACATTCTTCTTTGTTATTTGGTAGAGTTCCCGTGACAGGCTTCGTCATGCTCGCTTAAATGTCACTGCTTGAGGCGGCAACGTGGAGCAGATCATTCCCTTCCCAATAAAATGATCGAGGGAGGCGAAGGCTGCCCCATGCTTCATACTCGTGAATGGGCGCTACTAATACTTGTGGTGGCTGGATGATCATTTTAAAATTAAAGTTATTATATTTTTTATAATCGCTAATAAAATCTCGTAAAATACCTTCATTTATTTATTGTAATTGATATGATGTGTAGGATGAACCTGAAAATATTGATATAAAAGAGTGACAATTATTTTCTTGCCACTTGAAGTGGATGTTAATGTTAAAATAAGAAAATGTTTGACATTCATATATGTCATTTCCTTGACCTACATGAATAAAGCGATTAGATTTGATTAGATTGATTTGATTTATTAGGCATAGGGTTACGCTAAGTCCTAGCTATACAAGCTATAGGTAATATAAAACAACATCCAATTGTATGAAGTATTTATTGCGTTCTATTATTCAAAAATTTTTGCTTAGGATTTAGTGGTTTTGATTTTATTATATGTACCTACAGGTTACAATGCTTCAAACTAAAGGATGCTAGAAAAATACGTTGTCCATGTATGTATATATGAAAGTACCCATCAAGTCAGCATTATTGTATTGCAGTGAAAAGACTGATGTTCTACTTTGAAAATCGGTGTGCATGTTTTAATGATATCCCTGACAGGGATTATCAAGTTACCTTCCTGCTCTCCTAGTAAACCATTCATTGTCACAGTGCTCAAACTAATAAGTACATAATATTTTATATGTGACTTCTCAAAAAACTTTCTCAAGTTTTGTTTATTGCTTTCAGATAATGTAATACGGTATGTGGATATTGTAATAGTGATTAGTCCACGCTATGTACCTATATTTGTGCCCGATTACCCGCGATCAGAGTGATTCAAGCGCTTACGTTGCGGTCATCAGCCTCAATTTATCACAACGGTGATCTTACTTTTCTGTTAATAAACACAGAATTGACATTTAATTACCTTTATATAATGTTTGTGATAAAACGTGAATCCAGTGTAAACCGGGCGGCCGCATGTTCGAATCTCATCTAGTTTGTCAAAGCTCTTGCAGCATCTTGTCTCGTAGCTATAACATATATGACTGTGATGAACAACTTGGTAATCGTAGGCTAACTGCAAATTAACATCTACTGTACGCCCTAAGTTAAAACTGGAATCAATTCATTTAATCCTTAGTCTTTTTTGTATGGAAAAGGAGGACAACCGAGCGTACGGGTCACCTGATGTTAAATGATCATCGCCGCCCACAATCTCTTGCAACACCAGAGGAATCAGAAGCGTTGCCGGGATTTGAGGAAGGTGTACGCGCCTTTTGAAGGTACCCATGTCGTGTCGTCCCTGAAACACCGCACAAGGAAGCATACAGCTTTGTAGTACGTGGAAGAAAGTTCCCTGAGAACCGAACTGTGGAGTTTGTAGTTTTTTTGTGCTTGTAATAGACCATGCTGGCTGAGTGCAAGTTAGTCAACTTCACGCATAACCTTTAAATTTCTTTGCAGTTGCTCTCTTACTCTGTTAGATCGTCGAATTCGCTTTCCAATCTTGGGATTACGCCTGATGAGTAGGAGAGCCGGTAAAGACGAGTAAGGACCGGCGCCAATTCTGGAGCACATGTCCACAGCACAATCAGAAGAATTCCATCGGGCCCGCTCGATTTATCCAAATATAAAAGCGCCTTAAGTACGGCGCCATGCTGTAATTTTATCAAGATTGCATTGATTCAAGAGCAATTTTAATTTTAATAAATTACAGGTAATTACAATTTAAGGGTCCTGGGGTAAATTTCTAATGGTTCTTAAGTTTGCTGGTGTTATCATCCTTAGATACCAAGGCAATGAGCTAACGTTTGTAGCACTCCTACTTTCAGCGAGAGGCCATTTTACAGGAGCGGTCAAATTATGGTTAAGGCAATGAATATATTATAGTACAGTTAAGGTTCCATCACCGAAGATAATGGGATTAAAAGATTCAAACCTTGCAGTGCCATATCAGCAACAATTCGAGCGAAAATCAAATCTACCTCCTCATATATGAGGTTAGCAGAAGATCTAATATTGAAGGAGTATGATCTTTTACGATATGTATACGTCGTGTACCCCTGACAACGTGGGTGCAGAATATGTGAAGTTGAATAGATGAGGTGTGAGAGCATAACATTCAAAGAACTAACATTCGCTTTTATTCAATTAGGATATTCAAAAGATACCGCGGCATAAAAGATATTCAAGTACACGGCGATGAGCCTAACTTAAAATCTAACTAAAAAGTAATTTTATCAGCAATATTTTGAGTGCAGAACTCTGAGGCGCTGAGTGTGACAGCTCCAGTTTCAGTCAACATCAACTACATACAAAGACACAAAATTTCATCAGAATCAGTTAATTCGTCTTGAAGTTGTTAAATATGTATATTTCCAACATAATGTGTGATCATTTGGTTTGGGATATCGCCGGATGTGTGAGTGATTTATAATTAAAATCTTGAACTGAGTATTAAATGCAAAAGCCCTCATATGCAAATATTACAGCACGGACTTCGTAAATTGATTGAATCGAACAATTTACTTAATTTTTCATTGAGAATGTAAGCCGGTTGTCCCGTTAGTTGGTCTGAAACAGCGGGTTAATGGCAGGCCTTCACAACGCAGATTAATGATACCTCAAACTTAATTTACTTTTTTCCGTTCATGTCTCTCACTTATTCAAGGTGGCGGTTTTCCTAATATTGCAAAAGTTATTGCCACATTTGTTCTCAGCGAAAAGCAATACTGTGTCCTTTCTTGAATTTGTCCGGGGAAGAACGAAGCAAAGTCAGTACCCTAACACCACTGCCATCTGGTGATGGAGGAACGGGGAACATAGTGACGCTAGGCCATTACTTCACGCCAACACCGGTCGATCGGCTGACGTGCTAGTATCGACGGCGGAGTGACTCTCCACATCCATCTATTTGCCTTTCATGACACCCTAGCGCCTGGATCTTCCCTTTTTATATGCATTGGATAAAAGTGGAAGCAACGCCTGCCTAATTTGTTATTGTGAATTTATACAGTACTCGTATAAGGTAATTAAATTTATATAAAAGCAATGTCCTTTAAATAAAAATTCAATAAGTTGGAAATTAAGCTCACATATTTAAAACTTTAACATCAAGCACAGCGTGTGTGATGCAGTTAAATATCGAGCTTTGAAGCAACAGCATAACTTCATAACTTCAGGCACAATTCACACACTCACAACTTACAGCAAATATTTAACTTACCAGTATAATGAGTTAAGTATAAGCCAGCACGCCATTATTTTGAACGTCATTCAGCCTCTTAAGTAGTTGTTGACAGCGTATTAAGCTCTCAGCAGTTTGTTACACACTAACTTTGCTCAAATTTAACTTTACTAACCAACGCTTCTAACACTATAATAAGGAAGTTGTAATGAAGACTTCGTACTCTTCGTAGGAGTCGTCTCCTTCTTAGTGAAATCTTTTTGTTGGATGTTTAGAATGAAATGACCATTATTAAAATTGAATTAAGAATTTTTAAGAAGGTTTGAGTTTAAGTCTTGGAAATAAAACAAAATGACATCTTTAATGTTACTTACGACTTTTTCAATAATTTAACTTTCTACTGAACTTGTGCTAGAGTAAACCCGCCGCTTATGACGCATCAATAAGCACGATCCAACTTTAACGTGAACTAATTGCCAACTAGTTTGGGAAGCTAATTGGTTTGGAATAGTTTTATGTTTGGAGCTAGATATTGAGTTAAGTTATTGGAAGCGAATTTCATATAACGCATGAAGTAAGTCTGTTCAGTGAAGGAAAACATTTTCCGGAGTTTACATTGAGATGATAACGTCGTCAAAATAATATCATCTAAGATTTGCTGATGAACTCATACTGCTTGAAGTAAACGCATAAACTATTCAATCAGAAAATCTTAAACGAGAAAAGTTGAAAAGACTAAACTTAGGGCATAGACTATGATAATAGACATCAGAAATAGTTGGCTATCCAATCCTTGGAATATATAGATATATATATATATATCATATCTGGAATTTGGACCTACAAAGCATTTTGGCCCTCGAGAATAACTTTCCACAAAACAAAGGGCATTGGAAAAATATATGACTACAAACCTCAAGAATCGATTGTACTAGTCTTTGATTTGTAACGAATGCCATATGGAAACATTGATTTATAATAATTATGGTGGCAGGTGTTATGATGCATAATAATAAGGAAAAGTAGAGCAGAGCTAAAGAGTATCGACGAGATGTAAGAAGAAGACGCGGTATACAAAGATTAAAATGGGAAGATGATCTAAGCCGGGACAGCGGAAAGATAGTGGCAAAAGTTGCTAAGGGCAGGCAACAGCGAATAATTTTGAATTAGGATGAACTTTTTTAGATATTGTTTTAAAAAAATACTCAAAATTTTTTATTTGCCATGCCGAGAACCATGGAAATAATTATAACATGGAATCCTTATACTGCTTTCCTTCTTCGTCATATGTTAACCCCTTACAAGAATCCCTCGCAACATTAATAATGGTCGGTTGAGTAGTTAATAACAAGCAAATAATCTCACTTTCCCAATTATTATATTAGTTAAAACCCCAAAAGTTGAGATCGTCACCTTAAGACATAAGATGTTAAGTCTCATTTGCCCAGTAATTTCACTAGATACGGCACCCTTCAGACAGAAACACTGTGCGGCTAACACGTGCGGCAGAAATAGGCAGAAATAATCTAGCCGGCATCCTGTGCAAAGGAGCCTCCTACTGGTTATACTAGAGCTATCGAAAATGATATCCCGAGAAATAATTGGTAAGCAATCCTTCTTATTGGAATAATATCCATCACGTTATGTTGCGGAAATTTTCTGGTGCTATTGGAACCGATTGGTCATTAATACAACCAAGACAAGTCGGACGAGAGGATACGGTGCAAAGATTACGAGGTACCTACGTATGAAACAAGTAGATTGCTAGTTTAGCTTGGACTACGTGCTCATTATTTTGATTATGTGTAAGTTTATGGTACGGTTATAATCTGTCTATCCATATCGAAATATAATAGACATGAGTGTAGGTGGCGTGCCGAAGAGAAAGATTTGATATTGTTAATATAATATGTGGACGATAAACTTCGCATTACTTAAGAACCTATAATTTGAATATTTCGAGTAAACAATTTTTTTTTTATGATAATAACGAGCAAGACTTTCAGCTGATGGTAATTGATACGCCCTGCCCATTACAATTCAGTGCCGCACAAGATTCTCGAAAAATCTAAAAATTCTGAGCAGCACTATAATTGCGCTCGTCACCTTGAAACATTAGATGTTAAGTCGTTAAGTCTTATTTGCCCAGTAATATCAGTAGCTACGGCACCCTTCAGACCGAAACAAGCAGTAATGTACACATTACTGCTTTACTGCAGAAATAGGCACTGTTGTGGTACCTATAATCTAGCTGGCATCCTGTGCAAAGGAGCCTCCCACTGGTAAAAAGTATGATTCGTTATTAGTTTGATGCTATTAAAACGAAGTGACGTCTTGCTTCATTTTTTCTCTTAATGTTTAACTATTCGACCGTGAGCTTGGAAATACTCGGTTTTAGGCGAGTCGCAAACCTATTAATTGTATGTTATATAATAATATAGCCTTTTATATGGAAGACTTCAGTCGGGTCACCTGATGGTATATTATTACCGCTACTCATAGAACCCCACAACACCAGAGGAATCATATAAACAGGGGTGGCAGCGACAGGGAGTTGAAGTTACCAAGGGCAGCTTCCGACGACACCCGCAACTTGCGTGTTTCGGACGGGTGACGTAATAATGACGTAATAGCTGTGCTCTGATTTTGACGATTATTGACTTAAATCCAAGTCTATTGATTTAGGTAAGGACCCAGACTTAACGAAGTTAAATATTCATTTGTTGTTGTTCAGCGATGGTCAAATAGAACAAATTATTTGGCGAAAGTCCGTAAACAGATATATTGCTTTAACTAAATTAACCCAAATCGAAAGAAAATGCTGTATCGTTGGAACAGTAAATGTTACCCTTAATATTTATTATCTTTAACCTCCACTTATTTTGTAGTTTTATTAGTAAGAATTGGTCGGTTGATACAGCTTCTAACAATTGTCTTCATATGACTTCACATCATAATAATACATAATAAAATAGATATATAAATTACATTTAAACATATGCTTAAAATTAAACAAACTTACAATTTTCATGTAATAAGTAAAGTTCGCTATTGGCCATGTTATTGACAATCGCTTTGCAATGTTCTTAAGTGCTATTCTGTTATACAAAAGCTTGCTCTTCCACTTCAATGAAGAGCGACGTATCTTAAATGAACTATATTGAACGGGTCGCCAATTGGCTTCAATGTTTATTACAAAGTCGACAAAAGGGGTTTCTTAGAGCAATTTAGTGTAAGTCGGACGTGATACTATTGCGCTAAATTGGACTTGTTCGTGTGATATATTAACCGTTTGTTGGTGCGACAGTGAAACTTATTTGAGCGCTGCATGTGCACTAATGTTGGATGTTAAAGGTTTTGGAAACACCGCAAAAGGAACTTATACCACAGCTTGATGTGCGTGGGGGAAAGTGTCTTGAAAACCACACTGTGGAGGAATGCCAGGTGGTGGGGATGAAATCTTTATTTGCGGCATGTCGTCCAAAGGTGGAATTCGGCGGCGAGAATCAGGTTAAGCAGCTCTTTGGAACACTCCCCGTGATAAGTTCAGTATAAGATACACAAGGTAGCGACATCTCTACGCAGCCAGCCGTTTACAGCGCACTGGAGCAAAACATGCAATAAGGTAGCCGCTTAGTTGACTAAACGAAATTGGAAAGACCATATAGCAAGTATTATGTGCCTGCAATTGACCTAAGACTAGTATTGCAACAGAATCGATCCCTGCATGCATCATATTATCTGTCAATTGAAACTGATCCATGAAACGATCCGTTTCTTCACAACAATACCCAGAAACGTTGACAAGGCGCATTTTGAGCTTATCTTGTAGCGTAGTTAAATTAAGTTATTTGTAAGTTTTTGGAAGACGCATTCCCATCTGTTTTGGAATAAATTTAAGATTTTATTTTTAATGAAAATAAGGGACGAGACGAGCAGGACGTTCAGCTGATGGTAATTGATACTACCTGCCCAGTACAATGCAGTGCCGTTCAGGATTCTTGATAACCCAAAATCTCTAAGCGGTACTACAGCTGCGCTCCTTGAGATATAAGATGTTAAGTCTCATTTGCCCAGTAATTTCTCTAGCTACGGTGCCCTTTGGACCGAAACATAGTAATGTAAACACATTACTGTTTCACGGCATAAGTAGGCCTCCCATTGGTAGAAGTCGATGATTATGTCTAGCTTGTCTTATTCTGGACCTATATACACGTCTTGTAATAGTGAATCTTTTTACATTCAACCTTTACACTACACAAAATATAGCTTTAAATTTATACAAGTTAGTGTAGGTTTCAGCAAAACACATTATAATGCATTAAAGCATTTAGTTTTGCTGATTGTTCACATTAATTATTTCATAGTATAACAGTAGTTTATATATATATATATAATATATCTAGACCTGAACGTCCTTGGGGATAAGGAAATAATGTTTATTTAGTAATTTGCTTAAGAAGTAGTTTAAATTATTAATACTTGAATCAATAAATAATACAAGGGGACCCGACAGACGTTGTCCTGTACACAAGTCTTTATTTCAAACTTTTATGAATAAGCTGAACAATATGGTAAGTTTTGATGAAAATGAAAAAATATTCGGGAGATGAAGTCCGAACTGTGACGTGTGATGTAAAATAGATTCTATTCGATAATTGCAAGCGAACAACGCTATAGCCGACTTCAGGTCAGACGCTGAAACAATGCCCTAAAGCCAAGCTTACTGATGGATAATTTATGGAAACTGTGTGGTGGCCAACTCATCAAATATTAAAATATCTCTTTATTAATCAATAAAAAATGTGTAAATTACTTACAAAAATCCTGTTAATTTAAAAAAAAAATACTTTTTTGAGTATGCCGTAACAGTTTGAATCGTTGTAAAGAATTTTTTATCAAAACATCATTTCAATGTTAAAATATGTCATTAGATGTACAGTTACTACCACAAAACACAGAACTATCATTCTGTGGTCTATGGTTACTACACATGTACAATTAGACCTGATTCGAATTTATTCTTAGAAGCTTAGAGTTTTTCTTTTAAAGTTTAGTTACGTTTTTCTATATTTAATTTCATTTACTTTTTAGCTTGTTTGTGATTTTAGTAGGTGGTATATTTTTTTTTCATAAAACAACCCTTTTCATCTTCTTTCCTAGAATATGTATAATAATAATAATATGATTATATTATGTTGCATATACATAGGAACCTTTTAAAGCGATTGTAGGTTACATTAATAACGCACTCGGTAACCGAATACGTAATTCTTCGTATCATTAGCAGTAACGTGAACATCGCTGGCTCAGGTTCGCTAACGACCGATGTACACATACATATCTATCTATATACAATACAACGTGTCTCCAAGAGATGGAACTATCGCCATCACAATGCGCCAATTTTATTCACATTGTATCCTGGATGTACAGCTTTTAAACGTCACTATTCAAATTATGTATTATTTCACACGAGCTGCATTTTAAATAATTTTGATTGTAGATGCAGTTGATTGAAAATATTATATAAGTAAATTTCGACTTGATAAATATCCATTCTTTACAATATTTATTAGTAAAAGCGTCGTAAAGCAGAGAACGCACGTTTCGGCTCTTTGAACCCCCCTGGTCATCAAGTTAGAATAAAAATGGACAGGCACATGTTAGCACGCTGCAATATGGACTGACGACCTGGAAGGGTTGCAGGCGTCCGTTGGATCTATAAGATGTAAGTCCGATTTTGGTTGCCGTGGCGAACTTTAAGGGAGGATTATAACTAACACTGGACTCTATCGGTCGAACTGATGATTAAATTGATAACTGGCCGCATTTATCACCTAAGAGCACTTGAGCCACTTGCCATGAATACTGATATAGATGAACTTATACACAAACAATGAAATCAAGCACTAAGGGTTGATGCATCCTATTTACGATAATTTGTATTTATTAAATTAGTGGGAGGCTCCTTTGCACAGGAGGACGGCTATATTATGGGTACCACAACTTCACCTATTTCTGCTGAAGCAGTAATGTGTAAACATTACTGATTCGATCTGAAGGGTTCCGTAGCTAGTGAAATTACTAGGCAAGGTGACGAGCTCAATTGTAGTGCCGCTCAGAATTTATGGGTTTTTCAAGAATCCTGAGCGGCACTGCATTGTAATGGGTAGGGCGTATCAAGTACCATCAGCTGAACGTCCTACTCGTCTCATCCCTTATTTTCATAAAAAAAATACAGTATCATAAATAATTTATATTATTTAAATACGATTCATTGATATATACTCTATTTGATTGAAAATTGGCCGTCGAGTTTCTTATATATTCTGCTCAGGAGCTCAACTTTTTCCAAGCATATTATGGTAAATTCAGTAATATAAAAGGAATATTTATAGTGACTATTCAAATACGCATAGATTAAGCCCAATTGAATCAAATTTATTTGACTTTGAGTTTGAAAAAAATCATCAAATCATTTAAAATTAATGAGTCGTTACGTTGCTCAAAATACTATATTTACAGAGCTTAAAGTAAAAGACATTACATCAAACGACAGAGATCATTATAAAAAAAAGTTAAATAGTAGATCTTAGAAAGAACGGTTTAATTTTATACAAGAATAACTCGTTAGAGAATTTTTATTTGAGTCAGTGAGTCGCTTCTACACGAGCTCATTTATCAAAGCAAAACAGAAAGCCTTAAGGCAAATGAATTACATGGAATATATTACAACAGGGTTTCCCTGAAACATTATTAATGTTTTTGCTCGCAGGATATTTACTTATTAAGATGCTTATAAGATTAATTAGGAGAACGGAAAATATTCACAATTACGCTTTTCATTATCTATTTGACAAACGTAGTAAATATGGAGTTTTTAGACTTCTGGTGCTTGAACAACAAGAGTGTAAAACGGACACAGTACAATGTATCGAGGTATAGAGAGAATACAGTTGCTGGTAGTTAGTTTACAAACAATTAGTGAGATTCGTGTCATAGAAGATACAGAGATGACTTTATATATAAGATACATAGTAGCTTTATATAAACACTTTTATAATAAAGTCCCTGCCTCTGTTCAGGCATTATCTATAAATAAATTTGAAAATTTTATTAAAAATGGCTTTGTCGTAAATTCTACTACTCCATAGCTGAATATCTGAGTGATCCGACAGCCTGGGACTAGATTATGATTATTTTATAGCAATAGCAATGCCAGTATAATATTGTATATTTTAATAAAAAGAGCGCAAAAAAAATTTTTTTTTTAATGGAATAGGAGGACCATACGAGCGTACGGGTCACCTGTTGTTAATTGATCACCGCCGCCCACAATCTCTTGCAACACCAGAGGAATCACAGGAGGTACCCATGTCATATCGTCCCGGAAACACCGCACAAGGAAGCTCATTCCACAGCTTTGTAGTACGTGGAAGAAAGCTCCTTGAAAACCGCACTGTGGAGGACCGCCACACATCCAGATGGTGAGGATGCTGGGAGAGTTTCTTGCGCCACTTCTCCTCTCTCAGAGCGCCATTTCTTTCCGAAGCGGTAGTAGTTTCTAGTATTAAAAATGACATCAAAAAGAATTCTAATTCAATTTTGAGAAAATAAATGCCTTTTTATCTAGCAGGCCAAAAAGTCACGTCGATCGGGAGCACTTGACATTTAATAATTCGAGCTTGTAAATAGCTTCTCTTGTTATGCTGTCAAAGGAAAAGAGTTGGTAGAGAGAAATCCGCCCAAACGTAGAATCTACTCTACTACTCATGCAGGCCAATTTTAAAGCTATGAATACCGATAATTTTCAGTACATTATTGATAAGCAGTATGAACAACGGAGGGAATGGGATACAAACTTGCAAGACACCAGGCGCTTATGGGTTTCTAGTTGGAGTGTTGACAGTCGGCGACAACCTTGATGCGTCAATCAAAATACTGGTCTTCATTTGGTTTTTACGAGTGGGAGGCTCCTTTGCCAGGATGCCATAGGTTATGGGTACCACAACTGCGCCTATTTCTGCCGTGAAGCAGTAATGTAAGCATTACTGTGTTCCGGTCTGAAGGGCGCCGTAGCTAGTCTCAAGGAGACAGCGCAATTGTAGTACCACTCAGAATTTTTGGGTTTTTCAAGAATCCAGAGCGGCATTGCAATGTTATGGGCAGGGCGTATCAATTACCATCAGTTGAACGTCTTACTCATCTGATCCCTTATTGTCATAAAAAAGCGTCATCGTCTGTTCATCATCATATCAATGACAATCTGAGTCCATAACATATCACCAGATAACCCAGATCACCACGTACTGTGCCCGTCACCCCGACAATTAACATGAAATGTCTCATGTGTCCTTTATTACAACACACCTTTCACCTTCAGACTTTAAAAGTACAAGTGCAGCGCGTTCTTTCCTTTCTTATACAAACAGACCTTGATACCTTAAACCATGGCTTTTATGAAGAATATAAATTGAATAAAAACATTCACAACTAAACTTTACAGATCAAATGAAATTCTAAGACATTTGTGGACGAGACACCGTGGGACTTGTCGAACGAACAGTAATCAATTCACGACAGAAGACTGTTCTATTATTCAAACAAGGAACAAAGTATATGACAGTGACTGAGTGTTCTCCCAAAACTTTTCAACGGATATTTTCCTTCTTCCTTTTCCTACATTTATTTCTAACCAACAATAACAGGTGTAGGTTTTTAAGGTCATAATGTTATATTCAAAATAGAAAAAAATCAAATCAATCTGTGCAAACTTAAGCGACATAATATATGCAGGATTATATATCTCAACCGGGCGTGGATGGCCAAATCTGACACGAAAGATGGTATAAATATTTGTATCAGTCGAAGAAGTCTCGGGACCGATTGTGACAAAAATTAAAAAAACAATTAGAACTCGTTTTTTTTGAAAAAACACATTTGTATTATTTCATGTCCCCTTCATAAGCTACGGGTTTGATTTCCGCTATTGAATCCGTTCGTAATTCAAATATTTGAATAAGATAGAAATATCATAAAATCCCAAAGAGCTGTTTGACCTGATTTCTGCCACGGAATTCCATTAGAAATTAGAATTTAATAACAAGCTGTTACGGCGCGGTGTTCATGGAACTTTCTACTACATCCTATCTTCCATGCGCGGTGTTTCCAGGACGATAGGCGCATACATCTTCCCAAAGGGCGAACTTGCTGCTGTTAATCCTCTGGTTTAGTATGGGTGGCTGTAATACCTTATTGTTATTATTTGTTGTTCTTTTTTCCATAAAAAGAGAAAATATTTTTAAATAATAAAACAATAAGATGGTGTTCTAACTGAAAGCAACGTTATAATTCACTTTGCAAATACATATGGTGGATTTTTATTTAAATTTAAAATTTAGTACTTATATTATTCTGACATGTTCACAATTCGATGAAACAGTTCGTTATTTAATGTATAAGCTTCCACCAGCGACTCCGTGCGCGTTCAATTCGCGTCGCATACCTTGGAAACTTAACAATTTCAGGATAAAATGGTCCTTTATATCCCTTAGGGATGCACAAATCAGTAGCTATTTACTATTAGCTATGTCGTAAAAGATTAACAAAGATTACCAGTGGGAGGCTTCTTTGCACAGGAAGCCGGCTAGATTATGGGTACCACAACGGCGCCTATTTCTACCGTGAAGCAGTAATGTGTAAAAAAAACTCGTATTCCCATTAATGATAAAATAAGACAAGATAACTCTTTGGTAAAAAATATTGAATAGTTGTCAGCACGGATGAGCTGACCAATCATTGCTCGTTAACTTCTATAGAAGCTATCGGTAAACAACTGGGATGAGGGTCACATATAGGGGGTCTACACGATCTATTTCGGGAATGGACGCATTGTGCGGAAATTCTATTTTGTGAATGAAATTTTATCATGTGTGATCAGCCTACTTGTCATGGTTTGTAGTTGAGGATTGAATAAGTATGATGTGTTAGAGGAGAATGCTCTCCGAACGACTTCTTGTTTATTTTGTTCTTAATTTTCAAATTTAACTATCCAATAGATCATATTTCTGATTCACGACTGGCGTAATAACAAAAACATCATAAAAAAAATTATATAATATAATATAATATTATGAAAATAAATACACTAATAAATGCTTAGAAAATCATTAAAATAAGGCAAATGAGATACGGGTGAAGAGTATCATTAGTGGGTCTTAGAAAAATACTCAAAAGAATAAAATGAAGTCTTTTGTAATACACATCGTCATATATTACAGACAGCATTAGCCGTGTATCTATACTAAGAATTACTTAAAAACAGAATTTATTATTCAATCAAATAGTATTTTGCTAACGTTGATAAATTCCAAAAACCTTAGAAGAATGTGGCATCGTGTGCTGTCTTAAAATGACAAGGGGTCTATCATTAACCAGTAGTAGTATTCCTAATAGGAATGTATCATATAAAAAAATAAAAAAAATATTGAAGTAGGCGTTACTTTGCGAAAATCCATAATTATACAAATGATTTGATTAGTGTTAATTCCGCCAATATTTATCTTTAAACAATTCTACACGTGTTTCGCCACTCATCCTCAGGACGTGTTGTCGCCAAAAATCTGGCACGAATCTCGTGCTCGTTGGCGGAATTAACACTAAAGAAAACTCAAATCATTTGGATATGTATGAAGTCTATGACTTCATAATATACTATATTGCATATTTATTGTTGCAATGTTTCACAGAACAAAGGGCATTCTCGGCGCAATTATACGGTTACAGTAAAGACAATTATGTACTTAGTCATTAGATAAGTAAACCTTAACATTAGATTTCAACATCAGAACGCTAAAATGGAAACCCAGTCATCGCTTAGTCATTGACGCTGGACTCGCCGCTTTTGGATTCAACAGAAAAGCTTGCCTTTGTTTTACTACAATCTTGCACCTGTCTATTTACTATTTATTCAATACATAACAAGAATTATTGTATTTAAGCATTCGCCAGCCTCTTTACATTCAATAAATTTTTATTTACATTAAGCGGTAGGTATCTGTTTATGGAGATGGATAGTTCTATATATGATAAAACATCTAAAGCTTATAACTTCCTGTTCTTGTCCCGGTGTTATCAGAGGTTTAGTTGTTCATGTGAACGTGTGTGATGGTTGCGACATACATGTCATCATACTGGTTGTAGAACAATCGCATCGAACATGACACCTACCGATAAGAGTTGACAATACCCATTGACAATCGTCTATATTACAATTTAATTCTCAGAATGCAACACT
The DNA here is from genome assembly GCF_905404315.1 of Leptidea sinapis. NCBI lineage: Eukaryota > Metazoa > Arthropoda > Insecta > Lepidoptera > Pieridae > Leptidea > Leptidea sinapis. The sequence goes on along the minus strand of NC_066312.1, from coordinate 25,600,829 downwards.
TCATAAACAATCCGTTGTCGGTCGCATCAACGAGAGCTTTTGTCATCGCCGCGGCCGGAATGCGCCCGACGGCCGACGGACACAAAACATTTAAATAGCTTCCGTCGCCGACTATTGTAATAAATGCATCAAGTTCAAACGAATCCAATAAGTCCGTTTAACTTACCGGTTTATTGAGAGCTTCGGTCAAGCATCACCGCAGCTTTGACGAAAACGAACTTTTTAAAAGTTTTTGTTAGTTCACAACGCACATAAATGCTGTCACAGTGCACGATAGAAACGAGATTTAATTTGTTGTGTGTTTATAATATTCAAGTTCAGAACAGGTTTCGGTCGGAAAGTGAGATTAAACTTTTGTGTCGCGGGCGAAGTTGGCAGGGTGCACTCGCGGTATGAGACCGGGACTGGCTCGTCACAAGTGCCTACTGAGACTGACTGAGAACTGCTGGCGGCAAGCGGCAAGTGGCACTGAGCGGCAACGTCGCACCCCTAATGCCTGCCCCGCTAGCCTTTGGGATCAAGCCTCCATAAAGTTGGGAGACGACACCACTGATACTTAACTATCGGCGATTTTTGTAATTGTAATGCACAAAATATCTAGTAATAGAATAATCTATAAATGTCGTGCATTTTGATATATTTTGAATCGGTTATAGTTTGGGGATCATTTAGCGTTTGCTTTAATTATTTAATGGCATAACGGAATTTACCAATAATTTTATTAAATTAGTATAGTGAACGAGTTATAAAACGTGTCAATGCTGCTGCGGCAGTGTAGTGTGACGGGTCGTCTCCTTCCCTAAAATATGTACGAAAGGAACGATGACTGATCAACTCGTGAACGGGTGCTGCTTGTGGTGCCAGGTCGACCTGTTATAATTAATAAATCATTGTATTTGTTGGATGCAATTACTAATTATGACAGTAATCACGACCATCATGTTCATGAAGCATCCCTACACAAACAATGAATCCAAGCTCTACAGATTGATGCATCGAATATTCGATAATTTATATTTATACAGTTTATTTTTTATTACTTTTATGAAATATTTATTAACTTTAAACATGATTCATATATTGGATGCAGTATCTTACAAACTAATTTTGAATGTATATTACAGCCATTGTATGATACTCTATTTGATTGAAAAGAGTAGCCTTGTTTCCGAATATTATTCTAGATTCAGTATTTCAACTTATTTAAATTTAATGTTAAGTGCTATTTGAAAAGCGCTTAGTTTATGTAAGCCTTTTTTATTTAATTTTTCATGAAAATGAGGGACGAGCAGGACGTTCTGCTGATAGTAATTGATACACCCTACCCATTACAATGCAGTGCCGCTCAGAATTCTTGAAAAACCCAAATATTCTTAGCGGCACTACAGTTGCGCTCTTCACCTTGAGTTATAAGATGTTAAGTCTCATTTGCCCAGTAATTTCACTAGCTACGGCGCCCGTTAGACCGAAACACAGTAATGTTTACACATTACTGCTTCACGGCAGAAATAGCTTAATTGAATAATATTTATTTAACTTTCTTCTTCCTTGTTTTTGAAATAAAATATACATAATATTATGTTAAAATTTCAATGCAAACAAGAAACAATTGAAGATTCCAAAGTAAAGGGTTCTACTTTTTGACAATCATGAAATGCGCTGTTCGATTTCGGATTGAAACACGTGATACAAAAGTGTTCGACACGGAGTGTGGGACAGTATATTACTATCAGATCCATAATTTCCATTAATATAATATAATATCATAATAATAATAATATTGACACACTTTTTACACAAATTATCTTGCCCCAAGTTAAGCATATAATATAGCCTGTGTTATGGGTTACAAGACAATGATATATTTAATACTATATACTTACTTAAACATACATATATTCATATAAACACACATAAATACATTTAAACATCCATGACTCGGAAACAAACATCTATAAAACAAAACATTTGTTTGGGAAAGGTTACTATAGCATAAACGATTTTCTTAATGACACCACAGTCTGGGAATGAAGCGAACATCCTCAGGCTCTTAAATTATAAATGTTTATTGTACGATCTGTTTATTGTAATCTTTATTTTTAAATAAAAAAAAGCCCGCTGAGTTTCTTGCGCCTGTTGTTGATCTCAGGTCTGAAGCAGTTTTTTTGCAAGGGTGGCAGATTTTGTAGTTCAATAAGTGATTTTGAATAATAATATTTGAATTTGAATTAAATAGTTTATTTCCTTTTTTAAGCCGTTAGTGTTGTTTGTGTTAGTTGTTTTAATAAGTTGCGATAAAAGATTGTCTTTAATTTATCCAGAGCCCCGAAACATTAAGCACATCTAGATTGCGGGTGCGGATTCAATTTAGTGGGCCTGGCATAAACTAATCGCCAAATCGTTTCGCGCGAGGGCTTAAAATGTTTTTGAAATAATTGTGTAATAAACGGGTTCATATAATTGATTGAAAACAAACTATATTTTACCGTTTTTTTTATGGAATAGGAGGACAAACGAGCGTACGGGTCACCTGGTGTTAAGTGATCACCGCCGCCCACATTCTCTTGCAACACCAGAGGTATCGCAAGAGCGTTGCCGGCCTTTAAGGAAGGTGTTCTTTTACACAAAAAAAAATATATTTATGTTTCTATTAAAAATGTTAAAATAAATTGATTTTGTATTTTATACTTACTGCTTCTTTAATAAAAAATGGCCATATTTTGTCTATTCGGTCCTGTAGTACACTATGAAACTGTATGTTTCGGATATGGACAAATGAATAAAATAAAACATTATAGCGCATTACAAGGGTTGTATTCATACTTAAATATAATTAACGTTTTTTTTCGTAAAATGCTACGAATGGATTTCCTTCTCTTTAAAAAACAGTCAACATAAGAAAGAACTTTTTTACTCGGTAGTTCACTAAATCAAGACTTTATAAATATATAAGTAGTCTCCTCACATCATTCCGACATAGCCCTGGAAAAAAAAAACTCAATAACATGAAGTTTTCGTCGCGATTCGAATACGCGCTCTTATAAGAAACGACATGATGTAAGTACCCATCCCTACTTTGTGGCCATAATGAATGTATCGAGCTGACAGTTATTTAATTGAAAATAGAATACTCCCAAAGTGCAAATACATTTAGGTTCGTGTAATTTTCATTTGCTTTACATTGTGTTAGAATTTAAACCTGGGTGACAACATTGCAGTTAAACTCCAGATTATGTTCGCTGTGGTATGATTTTCGCTGTGGAGTCAACAAAAAGTTGTCAATAATGTGTAAATAAATATGGGTAAATACTTCGAATTAATAATTATTTATTGTACCTTACAACAAGTAAGTATTGTAGCGAGTGGGTCCACCCTCACACGCGGGATCGTTGCTTAATAAAACAATGTTACTTCTCTAATACTTCTATATTCACTATCACTTTCTATTAAACATAATATTAATTATAAATATTAAATATCAGGCTAAAGGCCTACCATTTTCACTTCTCTTCATTTCTATTATCTGTCTTATTCGATTATAGTCTCATTCGCGTCAACATTTTAAATTTGAATCATTTTCTGTTCTTTAGCTTGACGGCCAACCACAGAACAATGAGTTGTTATATGTATATAAGAACTCCTTGTTACAGTATGTTTGCATTTTTCAGTAGATACTAAAGAGAAGTTAAATTATAATATATAATATTATATTGTATTTCATTTTAAAATAATGAATTGGCTTTATCATTATGATTTACTAAACTACAGTTTACTAAAATTTCAGCAAATTCTATCGAAACGCGCTAAAAGAATAGCGTGTTTTACCTTATATTTTTATTTCTGAATTATATAACATTCTTATGTGAAAACCGCATTCATATCAGTTTAGCCGTTACTTAGATTATTGTGCACATACAGAAAAAGTCTAGAAACTTTTGAGATGGCCTTGGTAACATAATATATGGGTCTCACATGTAAAGGGCTGATTATCTTCAGGTACTACAATGGTGATACAACAGATAGATATATTTATGAATTATATAAGCAATAGACTCTCACAGGCAAGAAATAAGGACATGTTTAAAATGATAGTAAATATAATGAAACAATGGTCTAGGATTACTAAGAGGTAATCTCATCAATTATCGTCAAAAATCACATAATAATAAGCTTTAAATAAAGCCCAAGCAAGCAAATATATAAAACTTGAGAGAAGATTTTTGATGTTCCAATAGACTGTACAATCCAGTATCCTATACTTTGCCTAGGTCATGTAGGAAGAAGCCTTAAATGTCTAGGTTACTTGGGATAGTGGGGTTCTCACCTCTGGGCGGTTGCTCTCCAGAACCAGCTTCTTCCATTTGACCGCATACACCAAACAGTGGCTCGAATCATCGACGATTAAGTCATCTCCGATCGGCTTGATTCTTTAGCATTGCGTATAGATGTGGGTTCTTTCTGCATCTTCTACCGAATTTGTCACGGGGAGTTCTCAGAGGAGGTGTTTGGGTTGATACTAGCAGCCGAATTCCACCACCGGACATTACGTGCAAAGTACCACCCGCATCACGTTGACGTCTGGCATTCCACAACTGCAACTTTGTGGAATCAATTACCGGCTGCGGCCTTCCCGAGCAGATACGACTTAGGGGCCTTCAAGAAAAAAGCATACGAATCAAATCAAATCCCGCCTTAAAGGTGGGCAACGCATTTCTTGACACCTGTTGTTGCAGATGAAATATAATTAAATGTATATTTTGTCTAGGTATTCTATACAAACCGAATACACAGCCAGTATTGTGTTTAAAAGATGATAAAAGACAAGTGCAAGTTAACATTATATGATCATTTTAACATTGAAAAACAGCAAGTATTTAGGAAAATGTTATTTTTATTGATTGATGTTTTTCACAAAGACATGAAATTAATTAAGAACATTGATACTTTAATCTGTCTGGAGCGACGTTTAATTTGTTGGTGTGCCACAATTTAAGAGAACTGTGCATTAAATCTAATGAATTACTAAAATTATTTATTCTTCGAATATTTTAAAGAGAATATAGTGAATCGTAAATGACATCATTTGATTCTGCACGGGTCGGGTGGAAGGATATTGGGCTAATTAATTAATTAATAAAAAATATGTAAAATGGCGTGCGTACAAAGTACCCATGACAGAAGTCAAACTTCTGTGGAAAATTAATGTTTAAATCTCGTTTATATCAATTATCCTAATCTGTTCTTTAAACCAAATGTTTTTTGTCAATATTAGAAATTATAAGATGTTCTACTTACTCGCGGCCACGCGCTAAACCTGCACAAAGCTAGTAGGGAATGATTTCAAAAATGATCCCAAATTCGTTCTATGCATCCTCGAGAACCTCGGATTCGATATGCATATTGTTGAAATCATAAATTTGCGCGGCGACCATCTTGGGTTTCAAAAATGACCCCAAATTCACTATCTGCATCCTCCAGAACCTCGGATTCGATATCTATATTGTTGAAATCATAATTTTGCACGGCGGCCATCTTGGATTTCAAAAATGATCCCAAAATCATTCTCTGCACCCTCGAAAACCTCGGATTTGATATCCATATTGTTGTAATCATTAATTTGCGCGGTGGCCATCTTGGATTTGTAAAATGACCCCAAATTCGTTCTTAGCACCCTCCAGAACCTCGGATACGGTATCCATAATGTTGAAATCATAATAATTATGCACGGCGGCCATCTTGGATTTCAAAAATGATCTCAAAATCATTCTCTGCACCCTCGAAAACCTCGGATTTGATATCCATAATGTTGAAATCATTAATTTGCGCGGTGGCCATCTTGGATTTCAAAAATGATCCCAAAATCGTTCTCTGCACCCTCCAGAACCTCGGATACAGTATCCATAACGTTGAAATCATAATAATTATGCACGTCGGCCATCTTGGATTTTTAAAAAAAGCTAAAGGGCGGCTGTTGCTAGTAGGGAAGATGTACTACTTACTAGCGACCGCGCGCTTAACCTGCACGATACAAATCTAACAGGGAAGCTCAAGTGTAAGAAACACTCTTCCTCAATCGGTGTCAATCGCTCTCTCCCTTGACCAAAAACCTCCTCCTCTTCTTGAACAAAAAACGTCCCACATTTTCGTGACGCTCTATTGCGTTTCATTCGTAAAATTTTTACCCTCATGCGCCTAAAGAAGTTTTACTTTAAGAATTATTAATAACAATGTATCTGGATATCGTATAGAAAACTTGAAGTATACACATTGCCAGTAACATAATATACATTAATGAACTCTATGTTGCTATATTTTGAGTTTCAACTTTTAATCAGACTAGTATATCTCGAGAAATCTCATTAAGTTTAAATTCATTGAGAGTTTCGCTTCATACGAACGGAATATAAAATGTTAAAATGAAACTTTCAACGATAGTCAGCAGAGTGCAAATGAACTGAAAACTAATGAGTTTTTTGCTCGGAGTCGATTACGGAAAATATTGATTTTACAAATTAATATTCTATATCGCTGCACAGGTGGGATGCTGGTATGACCGTGGGTGGCACAAAGTTATCAAACCTGAACTGCGCTGACGACACAAGCCTATCGACGCTTTGAGCACTTTGGAAACGAAAGGCGCTCTGGAGCAGTAGAAACGGCACTAGAAAATCGCCCAGTATTATTCTTGCGCTGTTTTAATAATAATCATATATTTAGTTTTACATTAGAATTGCTACAGACAATTATAACCTAATTCCAGGCTCAATCTCACCGTTTAGCGTTAAATGTACTTAAGTAGGTAATAGGATTAACAGAAGAGCCGATTTCTTAATAAATGTTTCAAATTTATCCAGAAATCACACAGGGACTTTATTTAGCCTTCAGACGTGAAAAATCAAGATTAGGTCGCAGACAGAGCTATCCAGAGCTATGCAATGTCCAAAGAAGTCCTGTACACACTGGTTTTGACATTGTGGAGGATTTCACATAGCTCTATTCGGGCATATCCAATTTTTTATTTTTTTTATATTGACACACTTTTTTACATAAATTATCTTGGCCCAAATTAGGCATATAGCCTGTGTTATGGGTTGCAAGACAACAATATATTTAATACAATATACTTACTTAAACATACATAAATACAATATATAAACTCCCACAGGAATAAAACATCCATATTCATCATATAAATGCTTGTACCTACCTACCGGGTTTCGAACCCGGGACCTCTAGCTAAGTAGGTAGGGTCACTAGCCACTCGGCTATACAGGTCGTCATATAAAAAATAAACGAGATTGGAATCAATTTTATATAATCATGACAAATAGATAAATATAAATAGCGCGTGCTAATTTGGAATAATTTGTAAATCATGTTTGTTTTAAATTATAATAATTGAATCAAGTCGAAATTCAAATTCTGTCTTGACAACCTAGAAAATTTCGAAAACTTTCTATGAGTTCAAAATTTTTTAAAATCGGTGCAGAAATGGCCGAGAAACACAGAATCACTTGTATTCACCCGGTGGGAGCTCCGCTCAGCTTCGCTCAATTATGTAATATATACAATGACATATAGACAAATAATGTCGTATAAAAACAAAGCCGAAATATGGAACATGCCACAAATTAAATCATAAAAAGATTCATCTGCTATACATACATTTCCGCGTTGACTTCAGCTGTTTAAAATACTCTTGATCAATAAGCAGAATTGTAAAACAATTATTAAGTTCAGATTTGAGTCGGGCAATAACAGTTCACACACGACTGGAGTAAAGTGTGCTTACATTGTCCTTATATGTGTATAGAACGTTATTGAATAATATGTATTTTTATTTTTGCTATATTTTAGTAACCATCGTTGCTGCCTTATACCAACCGTAAGTATTAAATATATTTTGACCACTACTTGGTCTGCGTGGAGTCCGAGACGGGGTCCACAATGGTAAAGAATGTCCTGTATCATGGAGCGGGTTACACGCCTCATTACCGGGAGCGGATACGTCCCCGATTATCGTAGTAGTATCTAGTATGGTAGTAGTATCTAGTAGTATAAGAAATGACATCAAAAAGTATTCTAAAGGAATCAATTTTGAGAAAATAAATGCCTTTTATGCCTTTTCTCGAAGAAGATAGACTTCCACATAATATTATGTTATACCATAATATCTGTTTCAGCTCAACTTACTAGGATAGTTATAAAAACATAGAATAATATAATTAATTTTACAATTACGTGTTACATCTTCACTGTTGTGTGTAAATATCGCTTAACACTGGGTGACCATGTGCTCGGCTGTCACTTATCTCATTAGAATATATTTAAATAAAAATAGTTTATCATCCTTAATGTAAATGAAAAGTAATTCAGCCAACATCTAGGTAGTTCTGTATCTCATTGAATTTATCTATATATATATAAAAATGAATTGCAGTCTCGCTAAAACTCGAGAACGGCTGGACCGATTTGGCTAATTTTAGTCTTAAATTAATTGTGGAAGTCCAGAGAAGGTTTAAAAGGTGAATAAATACTCGAAATTAAATAAAAACAACGACATTGATTTTCCTTTGATGTGGGGGACACATCAAAGGAAAATCAATATCGTGTCCCCCGTCGTTCAGAAATCATTTAACTCCGAGAAGACTCAAGTTTGTGCGTTTACCACTAAAAAAACCCCATTTGTCGTATCACTGCTCTTCGACAACACTTCCCTCAAAGCCTCGCCTAGTATCGGAATACTGGGTCTCGAAATCTCGAGCGATTGCCAATTTCGTGGTCATCTGGAAGGCAAAGCCAAATTGGCTTCAAAGAAACTGGGCGTCATTAATAGAGCACGGCAATACTTCAAGCCGGCCCACATACTAGCGCTCTTCAAAGCGCAGGTCCGGCCACACATGGAGTATTGCTGTCATCTCTGGTCTGGCGCACCCCAGTATCAGCTCGATCCATTTGACCGCGTGCAACGCAGAGCAACTCGAATTGTCGGGGACCCAGTGCTCTGTGAACGGCTGGATCACTTGGCGTTGCGTAGAGACAGGGAGTGTTCCGAAGAGCTGTTTAACCTGATTCCTGCCGCCGAATTCCACCTTTGCACGACACGTCACAAGTTAGGATATCATCCTCACCATCTGGATTTGTGGCGGTCTTCCACAGTGCGGTTTTCAAGGAGCTTTCTTCCACGTACTACAAAGCTGTGGAATGAGCTTCCTTGTGCGGTGTTTCAGGGACGATACGACATGGGTACCTTCAAAAAAAGCGTTTACACCTTCCTTAAAGGCCGGCAACGCTCCTGTGATTCCTCTGGTGTTGCAAGAGATTGGCGGCGGTGATCACTTAACAACAGGTGACCCGTACGCTCGTTTGTCCTCCTATTCCAAAAAAAAAATCAAGATAAAATAATAGTTTAAAATGAATAACTAATTAGGATATTTATATATTACCAACTTTCTCTGAAGGTAAAAAAGAAATATAATTTTAGGTAACTATAGTAGGTAGATTAACTATCTATCAGATTAAACAAGACAAAAAATATAGTATAGAAAAAGCTTTAAATTGATTAACATACTGTACCATAACTATGTATGTCTGTCAATATCAAATTGAAACCTTATAAATAGCCAGTATTTCAGGAAAATTCTGTTTTGTAAGCAAGCAACATCAAGTGTTATTAATCAAAAATATTAATAAAATTTCATTCATACCGAGCATTTTTTTTTTGTTTTAATAAAAAAAAGGATTCCTTTAGCTTGTTTTAAGTTTATTTTATACAATAGTTTAGGTCTTTTATTTATCGATTGAGGCAGTACGAGGTCTGCCGGGTCAGCTAGTTATTAATAAAACTTCAAGTTTAAATACTGACATGTAACCTCGTAGTTTTATGAGATAATATATTTATGATAATTTATAGTTTGAAAAGTTCACTAGCAACTATGAAACAAAATCCAATAATTGAAGTTGTTGTGCATGTAAAAGGGTTTCGACAACTTTTAATGGACTGTGAATGGAACCTTTTAGAAACTCATGAACATTTAACTGGTCCGTTATTGAAGTAGTTCACTGGATAGTGCGCTTGTACTTTGATGAAAGATCTTCGTGCTCAATCACTTACATATTTCTTCAAGCCCCTGTATTTATTGCGAAGTTTTCTCGTGTACCTGTTTTCAGTGATGAAAAAATAGAAATGAATACAGTACCGCCTGAATACTGTAAAGCTTAGAGTACGACGGTGGCCTGCTATATATTGAATAAGTAAACAAATTCGCTGCTATCGCCAATTCGAATAGAAGTATTTTGGATATTTGTCTGCCTGTTTCTGGCAAAAGAATGATTGACACTTAGTGTGATTTCCAAGAGCATGGTGATGAACCTACCCTGAATTAAATCATAAAAGAGACGTTGAAAGTCTTGACGCTCATCGCCTTTGTTTTTAGCGATAGCTGTTTTATCACATTGTGTATTTGCCTAAAAAATTCCAATGGCTAATTATTGGATATCTAGTACCATATTGGAGGAAAAAGGGTAAATTATTCTGAGTACAAGGAGTGCTACTACAAATGTATCGTTCAATTCAAATAAATCAATGCCCAACAGTACACCTTCTAGCAAAAAGTCCACAAGCAAAACTGAAGATGTTGGGAGAAACATGTAAACATTGAATACATGAAAAAAAAGGAGATATTGGATTCATAAAAACAGATGAAAATATTGGACATCAATTTAACAAGCCAGAAGATATGCTTGAAACATGGAAAAATTAATTCAAATTAAAATAAAACTGACGAAGAACGCAGTTTTATAGAAAAAATAACAATTCTGCAAGAATATAGCAGTGAGTCGTAGTCACTTCGGATGTCTTTTACCTGTTCTGTGATTACTGCTAAGAGCCTCAATTTTGGTCGCGTAATAAAGAAAAAAAAACAAATAATGTTCCAATTTTGTACAAAAAAAAATTATAGATTACGTGTCATCGAAAAACATGGCCAGCAAAATGAAAAAATAACTATACAATTATCGGAACAAGAGGGTATTAATATTAAGCCTACATATCACAAAACGTAAGAAATGTGTGTTTGCTGTATCGTCTAAAGAAGTAAAAATAAAAATAGAAATAATAAAAAAGATTACCTATTTTGGCATCAGAAATTTCAACAGAAAGTAGAATTATTTTACACCGTATCTGCTACCTGAAATAGTAAACCCTAGATTTACATAGAACCTTTCCATATGAGACAAAACTCATCTCACACACTCACTCTCACAAGAAATATTCGTTCAGCCTACATCAAGCCTTCAATCGATCAAGCAACTAATTGAAAAACCCACATGTTCAAGATACCACAGTTATGGAGACTAGAAAATTTGATAACTAAGAAATATATAAAAAGCAAGGAAAGAGATTTAAAAAAGGAACTGAATCTGATCTTTTCATTTCATATTTAAGCGATAGAATTTAAAAAGGCTATGTGAATTGCAGAATATCTCCTGGGGCTCCTCTCTATACGAGGGATACCACAAGGGTCTATTCTTGAACCGTCGCTCATCCTTATCTACATAACTGATTTACCTTATCTGGTAGAAATAAATGAATTAGTAATGTTTTCGGATAACAGTTTACTCATATTCAAACTAAAAAGAAACCAAGTTACTATATACTAGTCTATAATACATTTTACTAAATACTTTTAATATTAATAACCTACTAACCTATTCTGCTATTTTTAATTTCACATCTTTATTAAAAGTAAACACACTGTATATCTCTCACTGTGGAATGTATCTCATTAGGATACCGATGTGGTTCCCTGTATACGTACAACATAACCATTATCTGAACGACAAGGTCAGCCAGCGGTGTAACAATTAATGCCTCATATTATAAATACAGAGGTCAAACTAGAATGAGAATTTTCTAGACCTACAAATAGTGTTATTTCAATTAATAATTCACAAAATTCTGAAAGCTTTTATTTCCGAAATAGCTATTGATGTCGATTATTCTTAGAGTGTTGAAAGTATTGTATGGATTATTAATTAAGGCGAGGATATAACTTTTATAACAATTTCAGATATCTGATTGAGCTAAAATTTGGTACACGTGCATAATTTCAGTTGCAATGCAATAATATGATTTATTTGATAATCTGACGCCAGGATTATCTCTTCAACAGGGAACTAGTTATTAGCAGGTTATTAGCAGGGACGCGAAACATTGTACGTAAATTTAATTTAACTTAAAAAATAATGATTTAGTGTTAATTCCGCAAAACCTTCAAAAAAAACACATTGACACGTGTTTTGCCTCTACACGAGGCATCTTCAGGAGCTGTCGACTTGCCAAAAGCTGGAACTAGACTTCTATAGATTTTCTTAAATTCATTTGCCAAACATGATTTTCACAATGAACTGCAGAAAGAATTTTCCTCACGAGGGAACTCCTCAACGGCTAGTAACATTAACACGAAATTGTTATTGCTTAAGTTAAAAAGCATTTTTAATGAAAGTTAATAAATGAATGAAAGAAAATAAGAACCATGACATCCATATGTCATTCTTATTTCTTCTCACGAGCTCTACTTTACCAAAATTTTTTATGACTATTCAAAAGCGCCTAGTTTAAGTCTTATTGAATAAAGTTAATTTCACTTTGAATTTAAACAATTAAGAAAAAGAAATCTATGCTAAGAACTAAATATAAGATGAAACAAATTAATTACCTAGCGGCTTTCACTCCTTTGATCTCTGCGCTCGTAAAATCGAGATTTGATGCGAAGTATATTGTCATCATAAATGCACCTATTTTCGGTAGATTGTCCAGTTGTGTTTTGACAAAACCTGTTGCAGTCATCGTCCTAGATTCACTAAAAATATAGATACACAAGAAATCACCACATGAATACAGTTTATTTTTGTCACAAACACCACTAACACAGTATAAATATCGAAACCGATAAATCCAATGATGTATCATTTGATGTCACATGTTGTTTCGACCAATCGTCACACGTTTTGTAAGTTTTAATTTGCCTCCCTTATTTTTCACTATGTATAGAATATTTTATAGATTAAAAGAATAAATTAACAAAAAAGTACCTTAAAATTACAATGTGACGGTAATAAATAATCGAAACAAAAATGTTTGAGGCAAGTTTAAATTTCATGTATATTCCCTATTATGTAATTATATTAGGTCCTTACATATGAAATTGGTGTTTTGCATGGTCGGAACATAATGCCGATTTTATATATATTTATATATTCAATTAATCAAAATATGTACCATTGCTATCTATGCCCTTTTTCCATTTTATTAGTAGTTCATTGATACCTTTACTAAAAAAACCATTCGGACGGGAATCAATAAAATGTTTGAAAGCGGTTTGGATTGCCCCTAAGGAGTTGAATTTTTTCCCTTGCAAGAAGTTAAATTTTGAGAAAAATGGTAATCTGTTGGAGCAAGGGCCAGGGAGAACGGTGGATGTCATAGACATTCCATAGTGATGGATACTCTTCTAAAATAGCCTTTATTTCTTCATTATAAACTTTGGTCTGCGGCCGTCCACAGGGCTGGTTTTGCACGTTGAATTTTCGAGATCAAAAACGTTCGAACCAAAAACGCACTGTGTTTTCTTTAACGACACCGCAGCCATACACATCATTAACTCTTCGAGCCGTTTCTGCAGCACGAGTGCCACGGTGGAACTCGTACTCGTAAATAACACGATATTTCAAGTTTTCTATTTTAACGTTGCTAGGTGGCCAGCAGCGCCATTCTGGCGAGAGTCTGCGGTACTAAAATCAGTAATGACAGCCACAGCTAAACAAAAATCCATAGGAAAAACTATTTACAAAAAAATAGTGTACTTTATTACGTTGATTCCTGAAGAATAAATAACACGGAAAACGACCGAAATTTATTTAAAATGCAAAAATCCTTCAGAGTATTGTACGCTTCTCTCGCAGCCATTGGTATTATACGTCAAAATTACTTTTTTGGACGCTCGCGAGTGACGCTTCAAATTGGCACAAAAAATTTGCTGTAAAACATATGGAACCGCCTGTCCAGTGGTATTGATACTGGTCAGTGGTGTAATCTACACTCATCACTCGATGTCAGAAAAATAACATTTATCAAGTAACTCTTTATTTTTTATTGCTTAATTTGTAACAGAGAATCAATTTAATATTCGATTTTAGAGAGGCAAGTTGTTACGCAATCTTGATGAGTCGGAAATCTGTTTATATTCCCTCCACATCCACTGTATGAAAATCCTCTGCATGTACGAAGAGTTAAATCAAAGTAAAACCTGTGAAATTAAAAATAATGGTGTTTATTAGCAGTTAAGCATAAATATTGTAGTGACAAAGAGGCCCCTCACTCAGTTCTAAAATACTCCTTAACAATGTTATTTCTTACCGATGTAGTAGAAACGACAACATTCCTAGGCATTACATTAGACTATAAGCTACAATGGGGCGCACATATAAAAATCTCATGAAATAGACTAAGCTCTGCAGAATTTGCGAAAAAAATAATAATTATATAAGACATCATATTCGTGCTGCAGAAAAGGGCAATTCGAGCAGTCTAAAAAATGTGTTCAAGAGATTCATTGAGAGCCAGTACATATACGAGAACCTCCTGTACGCTCATAAACATATAAACCAATTTAAAAAGAATAGTGATGTACATAATGTCAATACTCGAAACAAACAAACTCGCAATTCCATCTAGTAGGTTAGACGTAAGATTGCTAAATCTTTTAAAGTTTGTGTTATATTTTATAATAAACTCCCAAATGATATTAAAATGTTACCAATCAAGAAATATATGAATGTATCGTAAAAATAAATTAACATCTAAGGCCTATTATAATGCGAAAGATTATTTGAATGGTTAAGATAGTAGGGATGGACTAATATTTCAAAATATATTGTTAATGTTATTGTAACTTTTGTACTTCATCCTTACACTAGATAACTTATAAAGTTTTACAGTGACTAAAGTTTTTTTTTTAAATTGAATTTGATACTGTTTTTTGATTAATGATAAATTTGATGAGTGTGTGGGTAACCAGGTGTAAGCAACTATCGGCGCCTCTGCTGCACTGACACCAGACCTGAGAGGAATCGTAAGATTGTTGCCGACCTTTGAAGCTACTCTATTGATGAATGTAGTCATGGAGTTTCAATCTAGATACACTGCGGAAGAAATTCCACAGTTGATTCCTACGTGGAACGACTTATGATTGGGAATGGCCGCCATACATCTGGATGATAATAAACATTTTCAAAACGGACATTTCTGAAATTTTGCGGCAGGATTAAAGTAAGTTAGCTGTTCGGAGCTTACTTTGTGATAGATGCCATAGAATATACCAAGTTCTCACTGTATCATACTACATAGTAAATAATACAATTCGTAAATAATATTTTTAAATAAAAAGAAACATGTTCGCTATTAGTTTTGTATGGTGATTTGTTGCTAGCAAAGTAATACATGTACTTACATTGGATGATAACCGTTACACTGTCCAAAATCTGGCTGCAATCGGCAAAACACGCTGGCAGTTAGGTTCCCTTTCATCTCCTTACGTGAGGCATCTATAGCGTACATATTATGAATTACTTACAACTTAAGTTATATACCCTACTCGCCCAGATTCAACATAGAGCCATACTTTTGTGAAAAAATAATCAAAATATCGGCACAAGTGTATCAAGATACCACTCTTGAGAAGGTAGCAAAGCCCCTTTACAACACAATGTTTGAAAACCAAGAATGGTCCTTCTAACAAGACTCGTCGCCGGGTCATAAACATCGGTGTACGCAGTCTTGGTTCAAAACGTACGTTTCGGACTTCATCAGAGCTGAAGACTGGCCGTCGTCTATTCCCGACCTTAATGATTTATGGTCAGTTTTAGAGAGTACAGCTTGCTCTAAACGCCATGATAGTTTGGAGTCCCTAAAACAAACCGTTCGATTGGCAGTGAAGACATTTCCCATGGAAAGAGTTCGTGCTTCTATTGATAACTGGCCACAACGTTCAAAGGACTGTATTACAGCCAGTGGAGACCACTTTTAATAAGCTTTTATTTTTAAACCGTTTTATATTTATATATTAAACTAACATACTGTAAAAGTAATAAATGTTATTTTACTGTAGATCTTTTTAGTAGTGCCTTGAAAATCGCACTGTAGAGGAACGCCACAATTCCAGAGGGCAGATGGTAGAGATGATATCCAGGTTAGTGACATGTTGTGCAATGGTGGAAGTCGGATCACTCCCCGGGTATATATTAGTGATTAGTATGAATGGTGTATAATGGTCATTTACCTCGGCAGTTAGATTGACACGCCCGCAGGCTGCTGAAACTGTTATATTGATGGGCACAATCTCCAACGTATTTTGTTTTACAATCCTCCAAAAGCACGTCATAGTAGAATCTAAGAAAATCAAATCTTATCATCTATTTATCATGATTTTATCACTGTATACCTGGGTGTTCTATGCTTTTTGTCATTAAATATATGTGGGTGTTCACGATTACGATGATTACAAACTCAAAGGTAATATATTCTCTTCCTAGTTAGTCTGTCACAAACTGTCTATTCTAACAGGATAGACTTCTACAAATTTTAATATGTTGTCCTAGCAAATGAATCCTATATAATTATATTATAATTATATTATATAATTATATTATATATATAACACTACAAAATGAGGGATTGCTTGTAACTAATTCTAGTAGGCTTCATAAGATACATACTAGCTTTATGGGTAAATGTATACACTTTTATAATAAAGTCCCAGCCACTGTTCAGGCATTATCTATAAATAAATTTAAATGTTTTATTAAAAAACGGATCTGTCGCAAAAACTCCACAGCTAATCCAAGTGATCGGACAGCCTGCGACTAGATTATGATCATTTTATAGCAATAGCTATGACAGTATAATATTGTATATTTTTATATAAAACAGCGCAAAATAAGAATGCTGAGAGAGTGAGAGCGCCGCTTCTTCTCTCTCAGAGCGCCATTTGTTTCCGAAGCGTTAGTAGTATCTAATATATTAGAAATGACATCAAAAAGAATTCTAAAGGAATGTAATAATAATAACTGTAAATTATCAAGCTGTACCTGAAAAATATTTGAATAACAATTTTTAACTCAATATGTACCACAACAATGATTTGTTCAACTGATTTGGATGTAATATCTCTGACATGTTACAAGTAGTGAGCTTGGGGTAAAATATCTTTAACAAGCGTTGGTTGTATTGTTTCAACTGGTTCATAAAACCATTTAAAAACACCTGTGTCTAATTAACAAATTTGGAAGGCTTTGCTAACGAGGAAGCGAAGCGAGCTAAAGGCTGTACTAAAAATATAAAAATAAAAAGAGGCTTGTATATAGCATGTATGTAATTATATTGACGTTTCACGGATGAAATATGCTCACTCACACAAATATGGCACTCCCTCTTGGAGTTTTCTGGTGCCGTGTTTCCAGGGCAAACCGACATTGGGTACCTTCAAAAAAAGCGCGTACACCTCTATAAAAGGCTGGCAACGCTTTTTTGATTCCTCTATTTATTTATAAAGCTACGCTTAAAGCTGATATAATTATTGAACTAATATAGCACTCACACTGGAGTAAACTTTCCTTTATTGTCACAATTGTATCCATTTGGTTGTAGGTGACATTCTATAATGCGATCCAATTGCAATTTAACTATCCCACCTATGAATCAAAGTTGATAATTTATTTTTGTTATCTTATACTTAAGTAACTAAAATGACAAAATTAATATTTAAATTTTTTAAAAATAAAACTTTAGTGAGACATGTTCGAATGGTTTGACACAAGTCGGTACTGACATAGATGAACATATTTTTTTTATGATAATAATGGACGAGACGAGCAGGACGTTCAGCTGATGGTAATTGATACACCCTGCCCATTACAATGTAGTGCCGCTCAGAATCCTTGAAATACCCTAAAATTCTGAGCGGCACTACTATAATTGCGCTCGTCACCCACGTCACCGTCACGTAAGATGTTAAGTCTCATTTGCCAAGTTATTTCACTAGCTACGGCGCCCTTCACACCGAATCACAATAATGTTTACACATTACTGCTTCACAGCAGAAAAAGGCGCCGTTGCGCTACCCATAATCTAGCAGGCATCCTGTGCAAAGGAGCCTCCCACTGGGATCGTATCGATGAACATGACGTTGATTTAAATAAATAAAATAATTATTTTATGTTTAATTATTACTACTAATTTCAAAGGTTTATTTTTACTATAATTAACATGTGACCCAAGAAAATTGAAACATTACCTTGTGAATTTGTTTCTGTTGTATTGAGTATAACAGATGTAACAAAGGTAAACAAAGATATTGTACAATACAACAAAAGTAACATATTATTGACAATCTTTAATATTGTTCACAAGCCATCGTCAATTAAAATCATACTTCCTTAGATGAAACCTTGAAACACTATGATTGAAATATTGTAATCAATTACATGCATACACGAGTATCTGTAGAGCATTTTTTAATTTTGCTTGAACGTAAACAGAGATAACAGAATTTATTTATTATCTTAGATTCGATATGCACAAAAGCAATCGTGCGGGCCATCGGTATAAACCTTAAGATCTCGCTGAAATTGTTGCCAAATCAGCGATTGCTCTTTCAAGTGCTTTTTTTTCGAATTCTGGTGTTATAGCTTTTTGAACATTTTCTAGAATCCACTGTAGCATCCACTTTTGATGAATTCTATTTAAAACTCTTTGTCTCTTCACTTGGTATTCCAGTCTACCCTTGACTGCGCTGTATACCTTCACCAATCGTTCCCGATAATCCGCTTCGAGCTGCATAGCCACATTTTCCTTTTTAGCGTCCATCAAAAGCTTCTGCCCTTTTGCTTGTTCTTGTGCTAACTTTGCTTCATTAATAATTGCCTCTAAATTATTTAGTTCATCTTTGCGGCTTTGTTCTAGTTCATTAGCGATTGCATCGATTTCGCTATCCAGGGCCGCCGCTGCACTCGGGCCGAGCCTGGTAGTTGCAAAATAACAAATTACAAATATGGATAATCCGGTATAATATTCGTGCTCCATTACGTAAATCTCTTTACTAATAAGGTAGTTTACTATACCTATACCAAATACATATGGTCCACTTACCCCCGTGTAGGGATAAAAAAATGTAAACCATTCATCCGGAAAAATAGCCAGACGTACCTGCCCTGGTGCTAAAGCTCTCTTAAGACCACTAGATGCTTTTACGTCTGTTTTCGATCCTGCAGAATCGCATGATCCAGTATTAACCGGACATTTTGACTTCGAATTTGCTGGACACGTCGTGGTATGTCCATGCATTATTATAGGCATTCTAAATCGAAATGGATTACTAAGCCTCAATATAGTTGTAAATATCATATTGTTTCCTTAATAATCGTTTTAAATTTATATGCGGCTTAATAAAATAATATTGAGGTTTAAAAAGCTAATGTTTCGTATGTCACTGTCAAACAATAACAATATTAACTTAGTAGACACCAAATAAACATAAAATAGCGATACATAAGATACATATAGTCTGTGCAACATTCATACTTTTAACTATATTATAATTTATATAAATAAGAAAAATTTAACTAAATATTTTATTTAAAAATATTTAATACTCACAGTTTCACTGTGTTATTTTAAATTCGCAGTTTTAACATAATAATACTAAATGTTAATATAAACATATATGAAAAATGGCCCAAAAATTATAGATTAGGCATAAATATAGAAACCACGCAAATTTAAAGTTTCCTTATTTACGGGTTTGATATCTGTTAAAAAGTATTTTTTTTTATTTATTTAGGATACATACAGTCTTCAACAGATATTCAATATTATCAATAACGTTAAAACGATTTAGTAATATGACGCCCGCAACTTCCCACGCGAAATACCTGGTTTATTTTTGTGCGGGGAACTTCCAATTCCATTTATTCTTCTTCATATGTGGTAAAAGAGGACAAACAAACATATTATGCATTAAGTAAGCAGCTGTTAATTTAACCGTTACTTTTACATAATATAAGCAAAGATATAATAAGCTTCATATTATTGATATTGGCATTCATATAAATTAAATTTATAATAGTACTAACTTCTACCCGCGACTTCGTGCGCGTGCAACAGTTAGTTTGGGAAGCATTTTTTATTTTTTAATATACTCACTTTGCAAATAATACACTACAAACTGCTATGGTTAATACATTTTTATAAGCTACAAACTCTCGAACTTTTTCCCCCTTTTTCACCCCACACAGGTCTACATTTTAAAAACGCAAGAACAAATATTATAATGTTTCATGGTGCTATCTTCGATAATGACGAACTTTCATACAAATTTCCACCCCCTATTTCAACCCCGCCAAGCTTTTTATTCGCGATAAAAGATAGCCTATGTCCTTTCCCAAGCTCTTGTCTACCTCTGTAATAAACTTCATCAAAATTGGTTCAGTGGTATAGGCGTGAAAGCGTAACAAATAAACTTACATTCACATTTATTATATTAGTAGGGATTATTTTGTTTCTAAGCGTATTAACGACTCATATAGCCGAATGGTTAGTGACCCTGACTACTAAGCTAGAGATCCCGGGTTCGAACCCGGTAGGTGCAATCATTTATATGATGAATATGAATGTTTGTTTCCGAGTCATGGATGTTTATATGTATTTATGTATGTATAAGTAAGTATATCGTATTAAATATATCGTTGTCTTGTACCCATAGTACAGGCTGTGCCTATTTTGGGGCGAGATAATTTGTGTGAAAGTGTGTCAAAAAAATTAATAAAAAAATATATAGTATTGCAGTCGTATGATTCATGTGCCTTAAGTTAAGTCCTGTTGGAGTTGGTATTTTCCTTGTTTTGAGACAAAGTCCTTATGCATATAACCGTCGTGAAAATCGTAACAATTTCCCAGTCTGACAAGTCTAACAGTCTCGCGTTGCAAGAGAATAAGTGGAACAATATTTAACCAACGATTTTTTTAAATGAAAATAAGAGTCAAGACGGGCAGGACGTTCAGCTGATGGCAATTGATACGCCCTGCCCATTACAATGCAGAGCCGTTCAGGATTCTTGAAAAACCTAAAATTCGAGTGAGCGACACTACAACAGCTGCACTCGTCACCTTGAGGCATAAGATGTCAAGTCTCAATTGCTCATTAATTTTACTAGATACGGCGCCCTTCGGACCGAAACACAATAATGCCTACACATTACTGCTTCACGGCAGAAAAAGGCGCCTTTGTGCTACCCATAATCTAGCCAGCATCCAAATGCTATCTTTTCAAAGATTTTTTGCCTTTTATATTTATATAAATTTTTTTGCGATATATCCTATTTCATTTATTTGAATAGGAATTAATCAGAAGTTGCATCGCCTAACGTACGTGCTTACATATGTAACTTACTTTGATAAGGTTTAATTATTCTCAATTAGTACTATTTCAACCAATATACATAAAACCAAATACAAACCTAAAGCTTCCTCTTAAATGATTCTGTATATGAATCAATAAGTGATTATTGAAAATGTAAAATTAAAATCACTTTAGTAGGTTTGACTTTATCACGAACAGACGGACAGACTGGCGGAGGCTTTGTGCTTTAATACTGTGACAGTGTGTGTGAACAGGACACTCGGTGACAATAAAATACGACTGGCGATATAGTAAAATTGATATTTATTTTATTTTATAAAGCAGTTACAACATTAACTACTATACACATTTGCAAATCCATTAAATAGCTCAAATTATAAGAAATGACATCAATAATTATCGCGGTAATTGGGATAAGAAGCACTTATGCTATAAAATAAATACAGGACGTTCTAGGAGCGGTACTTTGCTGCTCTCAGGATAGGATACTTGTCACCAGTGCATAGACCTCGGAAGTCATCCAGGGACAGATCCACGATGGAGATACCGCCAAGATTCTTTGACCTGAAAGGTAATTAATTATTTAATAAAGATAACATTCTCACTTTACTTTAGGGACTATATTATTTTTAAGCCGAAGGAAGCTATTAATCTTATGTATAAAATTCTCGTGTCACAATCCTCCGAAACGGCTTTACTGATTTTAACCAAATTTTATATGCATATTCAGTAGGTCTGAGAATCGGCTACTATCTATTTTTCATTCCCCTTAATGTAAAGGGAAGTCCAAATTTTTTTTTAATTTTTTAATTTTTATTTTATTATGATTCAACATTGAAAAATACATACAAATTTAAATTTTCGTCCTTCTACGATCTACAACTATTTTTGTATCACGATTTTTATATTATTCTGTTCTGGGTTGCAAGATGGCAATCGAATAAAATAATTGTAGTACGATATATTTGGTAGGTCTAAGAATCGGTTGTATCAAAATTTTAATAATTTTTTTTTAATATGTTATATGGCAATACAACGTTTGCTGGGTCAGCTAGAATTTAGATACAAATGATTATTTAGATTTTTAAATCATTAACCATTATTTCAAAATTCAGCAGCTATCCTTAATTATATAGATAGTTAAATCGTTCACGTAACGATCTTCAACTTTTGTGATATTCATAACTTTAATATCAAAAATCCCGCATCGTCAAAATGAGGGACATTACTTAAACTTAACAGAATCTTTGTAAGTAGCACTGTCCGGCCTCTACAGAGAGGCTATTCAGCAAGGACTCACGAGCGAGCAGTAACTGTCGCGCGAGCTTTATTCGATACCTACTTAACCGGTCCGGCCGATCATGTAAAAATGGAGAAACAAAAAAAAATCAAAGCATATTTAGGGTCAGTGCGATCCTAATAAAAAAAATTAAGCTTCCTAAAGATGCTGAAACAATCGAATTTAAAGTGATTATTATTATAATGAAACTAGCTGACCCAGCAAACGTTGTATTGCCGATATTAAAATCGCGATACAAATGTAGCTGTTGGACGTAGATGGGTGAAAATTTGAAATCGTGTGTATTTTTTAATGCTGACTCATAATCAAACAAATAAAAAAAATGTAAAAAAATTAAAAAAAATAAATTTGGTGTGGACCACCCTTAACATTTAGGGGGATGAAAAATAGATGTTGTCCGATTCTCAGACCTACCCAATATGCACTCAAAATTTAATAAGAATCGGTCAAGCCGTTTCGAAGGAGTTTAACTACAAACACCGCGACATGAGAATTTTATATGTTAGATTAGCATGATAGCTACCTATTTATTTCCAATATTAAGTATAGGTTTGACTATGTCACGTTCTTCCAACGCATACATTAATATCTGTAACTGATGTAGGTTTGACAACGAAAGAATATTGATTTAAGATTACCATTATATACATATTCATTCTAAAGAAAAAATTGAGCTGTTTTTCTAAGTTGCCCTTATTCTAGGTAGGTACAGTTATATGTAAATAAGATAACCCTAATGTCTTCAGAAGAGGTAAGAGTCACGCGATAGAAAGAGAGGCAACGTATAGGTGAATAAAAATGTAGGTTAATAGCGTTGTGCGATCTGAATTACACCTTACTGTATGGACGCAAGAGTCCTTATTTCTTTGATAGATTTTGAGTAGTGGGACTTCTGTACTTGTACTATTACATATTCTATGGCACTGTACCTATTCAAGTCAATATCAATCTAACTTACTTCACATAGCTTGCCTTTTGACCGGCTGTGTCAGGGTCTTCGTAGCTCACCCAGAGACCGGCTTCCCCATTGTCGTCGGGCAGACGGAAAGCGTAAGTGCCTGGAAATGAAAATTATTTCAAAATATAGAACTAAATCAGTTATTAGAAATTAAATTAGTTATATGTGCAATAAAACGCAGGCTGAATAAAGATAATCAAGTGATAGTGCGGTTAAAATACCTACAGCAGATATCAATCATCATACATACACGTAATCGGTTTAACTAACATCAGTGAGACTTATTAAGATTTTGTAACTACGCCAGACTAAATAATAATGAAGAATTTCAAGCTATATTTAAACACAATAACTCGAGAGCCAACTACACATTTAAAAGCTAATACTTATATTAAACAGACATAATTATTACAAAATTCCTTCACCACACAGAACAAAAAGCTAAAGTAGCATTAGGTACCAACCAAAGAAGTCTCCATCCTTAGTTAAGCCCACGTCTGAAAACGTAAACCAGCTGCTAACATCCATGTATATATTTAATAGAGACATATTCAAGTTGAGCGCGTACATCGTCACAAAAAATTGACACAGCAAGTGAAACAGGCAAACTTAATTGTTAATTACTAGCAGCCTAGCGAAACTCTCTAAAAAAAAAGCGATTGTATGAAACGTGCAGTTAATAGATTGAATTATGACGGCATCTTATCTTAGTAAAAAACGGAGATATCCGAAATAAACTACGTTTTAAGCAACTGTTCGCTTTCAAACTTAGCCGGATTATACTTTGTCGCCTTTATTGCTATTACTATTTCAAACTAATGTCAAATCTCACTGTACGTTTCATACTAAACTAAATTTTAATTTTTACTTAGGCATTCCCGCCTCTTATTGCGTAGTACTTACATTCTCTTTGACTACTAGAAAATGATTGGTATTAGTAGCATAAAGAGCATAAAGCTATAGAGTAATATCATTGGATTAGTAAACTATCCTAATTGGGCAGCCTTACCAAAACGTTTGCTTGGGTCAGTGACCTTCCTTAAATGAGGCCGCATGCCCTTTTGGTGGTTGGGGTTGATAAGCTTAGCGCACACTTCAGGGTAGCTTAAGAGACCCTCCGTCTTTGTGTATGGACCTGCAGGATAAAAGCTTAATATTAACGAACTTAATCTATTTGTATTATAAATCAAAAGCTTGCCAAAGTGATAGATATACTAAACTAATTAAAAAAAATTAAGAAATGATAGTAAATAATACACGTTGTAAGTTGGTTTATATCAGTGTAAATATTCACAAAAATCGTCATCTTTGTGATATAAATAGTGATTTTCATTATTATAACACTAGAAATAAGGGATTGCTTGTAACTTATTCTAGTAGGCTTCATATGATACATAATAGCTTTAAGGATAAATGTATATACTTTTATAATAAAGTCCAACAAGCCACTATTCAGGCATTTTCTTTAAATAAATTTGAATGTTTTATAAAAAAAATGGTTGTCGTAAATCCTACTACTCCACAGCTGAACATCTAAATGGTAAGTGTAAAGCCTGGGACTAGATTATAATTATTTTATAGCAGTAACAATGACAGTACAATAATATTGTATATTTTATTTAAAAAAAAGGGCATAAAAGAGAATGCTGAGAGAGTTTCTTGCGCCGCTTCTTCTCTCTCAGAGCGCCATTTGTTTCCAATGCGGTGCTAGTGTTAGAAATGGTATCAAAAATAATTTTAAAGGAATCAACATAATATAGATAATTTTTTGAGACAATTGCGTATCATCGAGCTGTGGCAAGTGACCTTGAAAGGGCGTGTTTCATTACAGTCGGCTCACAAATAAAATAAACCTTAAAGGCCGGCAACGCTCCTGTGATTCCTCTGGTGTTGCAAGAGATTGTGGGCGGCGGTGATC
The DNA here is from genome assembly GCF_905404315.1 of Leptidea sinapis. Taxonomy (NCBI): domain Eukaryota; kingdom Metazoa; phylum Arthropoda; class Insecta; order Lepidoptera; family Pieridae; genus Leptidea; species Leptidea sinapis. The sequence goes on along the minus strand of NC_066312.1, from coordinate 25,575,177 downwards.
ACTTAACAATAGGCGACCCATACCCTCGTTTGTACTCCTATTCCATAAAAAAAAAAAGAATGCACCCGAAGGTACCGTACATATTAGTAGCTCTCCCCTATACTTATGAAAATGGGAAATGGTTTTTTTTTATTATTCGTTATCAATCGGAAACTATACATAATTAAAATAATAAAAAAAGCTATTTAAGCTTATGCCAACTAAGCTTTTTCAGACTATACCCCACTTTGGAACGCCATTCCTTGCGTCAAGATCCTGCTTTTTTTATGATTTAATTACAAATGTAGATATAGTTTTCAGACTTCTCCCTATATTTGTAGTATAAGATGTTAGATATACTTGCCAAATTTCGTAGCTATAGTTGAACGGAAAATACCCTATAAATTTTGATTCCCTTGAGAGTATCGAGATATACGTAGCTAAGGCCGTACCATTTTTATCTTAACTTAGAAGTTTCATTTTTTAACAAGAAGAGGTCTAACTCCAAGAGGCTTGTAGACTTGAGTATATTTTTTAATTTCAACTCGATACCTCCACGCGTTCCCGAGATAAAGGGTCTTAACAGACAGACACTAATGTGAGACTTTTTTTTCCACATCCAATTTCTAATCGTGTAGTTCTTTTATGAAACAACGAAAAAAAAAAATTTACCAGCTTCGCCGGGTCCGTCGGCATGTAGAGGTGGAACACCAGAGATCTCACTCTCGGAATCCAGTTTCCAAGTGCGCGCGAATGTTGCGATTGCCACTACGATCTTGTTAGATGGCGCACCAGCTGTTAACCTGCGTCAAGTTTAATTGATTATATAAATCCTAATATCTTAGATTAAGGGTTGGTCTCCGCTGCGCTCAAACTAGATACCGCAGGCATAGTCGCAAAGTGAAATTCGAAAACTCGAGCTATTCTCGTAGTGACGTTGACGTGCTACAGCACTGTCCTCTTAATCTTTGCTAATAATTGAAACTAAAATGCCGGGTTGAGTAGTAAAACATTATTAATTAAATCGACAAGAAAATAGAAAGAGACTGGGATCATATATCATCAGTAAGTATTTTGTATTTTATTAATTTCAATGGGAAATAACACGATGCGTATGTTACGAAATTTGAAAAATGCCATAGGGTGTTAAAATGCCACGCACACATGCGTCTAATAGTTGCTGTAATAAGAAGAAAAAGCGCAGCGGAGAAAAATCCTTAATCTAAGATTAAAATGATCATATAGTTTATCTACAATAAGTTCAAAATATTTAACTCTTTCTACCAAATTTGAAATAACGTCAAGAGATGTTTCTCTCTAATTCTGTGTAACAAATAATACACAACGATGTTATTACAAAAAAAATATTAAACATGGCAGCAATGTCTTAACACGTGTTTTGTTAAACAGTGACCAAACAATAACAACATCAGTTACCAACAATAACGACGTAAAAATGGAGCTTATCTTTTTCTACTACAAAACATTGCTTAACTTGTGTTTAACTAAAACGTCGTTAAACACAACATAATCTGAACACGAGACCCATTAAAGGAATGAAACGCAATTTTTGACAGCTGTCATCTATTTGTCTTCATATAATCGAAACCTTTAAGAAACCTTCCATATGAATATAATCTGTCAGTTAGATAAACCTTAGACAAGCTTCGACTCGTGTTTAAATATAATCAATCTCTAGAGATTAATGTACGCTAAGCAACAGAAAGACACAGATTTGTAATAGAACTTTCTTAAAACAAGTGAACATGTTTAACTTTTTTGTAATAACGGAGTCATTATTCTTGGACAGAATATAGAATTAAGATGTTGTCGTGCATCTAGATCAGCCTATTGAAAGTCGATAATTGATTTGATTTGAATAGTATTACCAGTAGGACACAGCGCTGTCAACGTTGAGGAGCTCGTTGCGGTTCTGTGGCTTGTACGTGGGTGCAGTGTAGTCTGCCTCCTTGGGGTTACGGTAGGGCGTGTTGTAGTCGAACGCTTGCAGGTTCACGATGTCAACCAGGTTGATGATAGCGGGCACGTCGTAGTAAACTGACAAGTAATTAATTATACATTTTATTAAGGACTAGCTGACCCGACAGACGTTGTTCTGTATATAATAAATAAAATAATGTTTTTATATGAATTTGTCAATTGTAATATATCATAACATCAAAAATTACTTCGGAAAATATTATGCACCCTGCTGTCGTAATGAAAATATTGTTTCACAGCAGAACTGTCAAACCGTGTGTCAATAAATTCTCTCATAGAAATTATGTATGGACACATCAAAGTAAAAACAAATTTGTTGTTTTTATTTAACTTAGTAGCATTTTCCTATTTGTTCACCTTTTTAACCTTCTCTGGACTTCCACAAATAATTCAATACTAAAATTAGCCAAATCGGTCTAGCCGTTCTCGAGTTTTAGCGAGACTAACGAACAGCAATTCATTTATATATATATATATATATATATATAGATATAGATTGCCAACGAAAGATTAATTGAACAGCGCGCTCCAATAATGACAGCAGCATGGAACCCACCTTTATTCATAACCATTGAAAATGGCTGGCCGAACAGGCTCTCAATCCGTCCTAAGCATCAGATTTATGCGTTACACGAGAGCGTCAGATTCAGGACCGTTACATGATATATATATGTCGCAGGCAAATTTCATAATTTGACGTTTTACCTAAAAGCTCGTCCGTTTACAATTTCAATTGTTATATTTTCGGCATTGACCATTGTAACTGTAGGGTTGAAGTACAAATATAAAATGCGAAATCATACAATGTGCCTGCGTCATATTTTTATATGTATGTAGTGAGTGGTAGCTGCCACGCGCTCCCCAAAAACAAATCGTAAACAGTTTTCGGTATGGAATGACGGTTTTGACAACTATTTATTTATACTTTATATTTCTGAATACCCAGAGTATTCTTATTTCTTCACGTTGCTGTGAAATTATATTTGGTTGCCGCGTCAAAATTAATTACTTAAACATTCCTTCCGAAATCTATCGTATGTGAATTGTGAATGGTGGTTCGTTGCCGCGACGGACTTTATTAGTTAAATATTCAAGCACCAACATCGCAAACAAACGATGGAGAAGATCATAAATAAAATATTATCAACTTACTTGATGCGTTCACGTTTGGCAGTACTGTGATGGATAGTTGCATGTTAGGTTTCACACTAAGAGCTTGTTTCATCTCGCGGACTAGAGCTGTGAATCCTTCACGATGCTCCGCTTCTTTCTCATCAACTGGTGTGGTTCCGAAGGTCTTCTTGATGCCATGCCAGATTGATCCTTAAAACAATTAGATTAAAATAATAATATAATAAAATTGACACACTTTTACACAAATTATCTTCTCCCAAACTAGGCGTAGACTGTACTATTGGTACAAGACAATGATATATTTAATACAATAAACTTACTTAAACATACATATAATAATACACATGACTCGGAAACAAGCATCCATATTTATCATATAAATTGTAATTGGAAAGCTCACGTTGATTCATTATGCAAACGTCTTTAAGTTTGTTTTTGCAATAAGGAGAATAAAAAAAACTATATCGGAAAAAGCGGCTTTAACGGCTTACCACGCTTACGTAGAATCTATAATTAGGTATGGTATCATAATATGGGGTACCTCAACAGTAATAAATAGAGTCTTAATAGCGCAAAAAAAAATGTTTGAGGGCTGCAGCGGGAAAAGGACCATTTGAAAGCTGCAGACCCATATTTAAAAAATATAACTTATTAACAATTGTTGAATTATACATATTTGAGTGCTGTATGTTTGTTCGAAAAAAATTTAGCGAATTCAGTAAACAGGAAAACACTTTCCCATCCAGGGACCCCAAACTACAAGTACGTTGCTGTATAACTACATTATTTCAGAGAAACTGTTTTTGTATGTGCATAAAAATCTATAATCACATTACAAAAATAATAAGAGAGGTATCGTCAAATAGGAATTTCTCATCTAAATTGAAAATATACCTTAGTAAGAACTGCTTATATTCATTAGACGAATATTTTCAACAAAAAACTTGACTATATATTATATAATACTGCTAATAATCTTTTGTTAAATTGATATTATTCTTACTAATGATGTAGAAATGTATTTTATAAAATTTGCACGTCATAAATGTGGCAAACGTGTACTTTATAATATTTATGTAACATCAATCTAACATGTTTATGCAAATAAAAACTTTGTCTTTGACTTTGACTTTGAAGGAAATATACTATTTTCAAAGAAATACGAAAAAAATATCTAACCTAAAACGGGTAAATCACGTAAATAAAACGCTACATGGATGGCATGGCGGCGGGTGGCTTAAAACTGTCAAGTGTGAAAAAACTGAAAGGCGAAAAATAGTCTGGGACTTTAGACGGCTTCATCAATAATCATTATTAGACTAAACAGGCTAGAACCTGGACTTGTAAAGCCAGTTAAAAAAAAAACAATAATTATTTTTCTTTTATTTCTTATATAGTTTATTCTGTTTCTACCGTAGTTGCATAAATATTCCTGTGTTCTGTTTCGTGTTGAACTTTTAGCCTCTTTTTATTTACGTTTGAGGTTGGAATTTTGTTTCATTATTTTCTTGAATACTGTACCTATCTTGTAATAAGAGTATTAGCCCTATAATCGTGGCCCAATGCTCTATCAACTTCAATTTATAAAAGTAGGTTAGGTTATGTTAGAAAAGTTACCACAACGCACGAGCCGAGCGTAGCGTGCCGCGGCAGCGGCCGGCGATTTTCAGAACCAAATTGTAGGCGTTTCCCTTTCTCTCCTCCCGATTTACAAATAAGGGAGGGAGGGGGGTTAACCTTGACTACCCTTAAAAATTTAGTAATTTGAGGTTAGTTTATAATGATTTTTTTCTGAAACGGTGCATAACCTTGTAATAAGAGTGGTAGCATTATAATCGTGGACTAAAGCTCTATCAACTACAATATAAAATAATATAAAATTTTACCTCCTACTTCGTGCTACGGGATACTAAGTCTTAACCGTATTTAATAATACATGAAATAAATAAACAACCTAAAGAAAATAAAACAATAATAAGATTAAAAATAAAATTAATGTAATCAAATCATGTTAAGTGGATTTGGTAATCAGTCTCGTCTCGTCTCGGGCGTGTTGCGTTGTATTTGTATGGTAACTATAATAATAATGAATTACTTTTTAAATGATAACTCTCTGTGGGAATGGATCCCCAGACTACTTATTGAATTGATTTAATTGTAATGAAAAAATATAAATTAAAAAAAAAAAACAGATAAGTGCGAGTCGAACGCGCCCATCGAAGGTTCCGTACATATAATGTGTGTGTTCATATATTTCACTTTGCAGCTAGAACTGCACATCGCAGACGCATAGTTTTTTGTATGTTACAATGTAGGTAAAAGGCTCCCATCGTGTACTATGGTACTGGTGGGAGATGGTGGTTGCAAGTTCATACCTATAACGGTGTAGAAGATACGGAGGTTGAAACATGTGATTTCTAAAAATGTGTGATTATCATTAATCTTAAATGATTTGGATTGTTCTAGAAAATTCTAGGATGATCTAGAGATTTTTCGTATTCTTATGAAAGATTTCGAATGTAACCTATAAATAAAAATGTTTTAGAAAATTTTAGAATGATCTATAAATTTCTTGAATAATTTAGAACATTCCAAAATAAGTATTCCAAGGCCCCAATTGATTTAAAAATGTTCGAAAATAATCTTGATTGACCTAGAAATATACAAATTTACATTGATATAGAATATTCAAGAACGATTTAGAAAGCTCTAAAATAGATGCCACTGTTCTGAAATTAATGTTAGATGATTTAAGATATTAATGTCTACTTAGTCGTAAGATATTGATTTAAAAACAAGTGAGATCAATAAATTATTGAGAAAAAAGAAAATGTGTCTTTTACATGAAAAAAATTGTGTAGTAAGTTGTGGTAGATTATTAACATTTACTATACAATTAAAGATGACCCAGCGAAGCGGGTATTGACAGCTAGTTTTTTTTTAGTTTATTGGCCAATACAGTACAAATACATAAATTTTTATGAAATAAGTACCACGAAAACCTCACGGGTTTATCTGGGTACCTAGAGCCATTCAATTCTTTTTTTCCAAATCCTATTCTTTTTTCAGGAAGTATCTAATTTTAATGTTAGGTTTTATAATAGCTACCTATAGTTATAAAAAAAGGTAAAAAGTTTCTTCTTTCATAGCTATTCTTGTACCTATTGGCGAGATATATAGCGACGACCTGTATAGCCGAGTGGTTACCGATCCTACCTACTAAGCTAGAGGTCCCGGGTTCGAATCCCGGTAGGTGCAAGCATTTATATGATGAATATGGATGTTTGTTTCCGAGTCATGGATGTTTAAATGTATTTATGTATGTTTAAGTAAGTATATTGTATTAAATATATCATTGTATTGTAACCCATAACACAGGCTATATATGCTTAACTTGGGGCAAGATAATTTGTGTAAAAAGTGTGTCAATATTATTATTTTATATATTATATAATATATTAGGTAGATATATTATATAATATATTATATTCGTTCAGGTAGATGCTCTTGGACGCCACGGGTTGTCCTGCCTAAAATCGGCAGGCCGTATCAGTCGTCACGCCAGCATTAATGAAGTCATCCGCAGGGCATTTGCCGCTCTTAATATACCAGCTGTTTTAGAGCCAAATGGTATTACCCGCCGCGATGGCAAGCGTCCTGATGGAATGACGCTGGTGGCTTAGGCACGGGGAAGGGCGCTGGTGTGGGACGCTACTTGCGTCGACACTCTGGCTCCTTCTCATGTCCATGTTACGTCATTTGGTGCTGGGGCTGCTGCTTCGACTGCCGAAGACAGCAAGCGTCGCAAATATGTTGGTCTCAGTGAGTCATACATCTTTGTGCCGTTTGGTGTCGAGACACTTGGCCCGTGGGGCCCAGAGGCGCGGAGAATGTTCAAAATACTATCTTCGCGCCTCAATAAGGCTACTGGAAACCCAAGCGCTGGCAGCTATTTCGGTCAACGGATCAGCCTTGCTATCCAACGGGGTAATGCTGCCAGTATTCTTGGTACGCTTCCACGTAATGATAGTTTTAATTTTATGTAGTTGTAGTATTGTAAATATAGTTATAAGATTTGTTTTGATTAAATAAACATTTAAGTGGTAACTTATATTCATTCTTCGTCATAAATGGAAAACATCATAAAAATAATTAAGACTTTTCATACGATACTTCACATGTCACGGTAAATTTGGCCCGACGTTCCTTGCATAAGGACCCTGTATTTTATAAATTAATTACAAATATAAAGTTTTCAGACTATACTTGTAGTATAAGACAGTATTAACTGCAAACATAGTTCTAGGTGAACGGAAAATACCCTTTTAATTTTGAATCCCTTCAGAGTGTCTTGTTTTTCTTGTTAATTTTTTCAAAGCTTTAAGAGACTGCATCGTTTTAATTTCCACACGTACTTACTCGATACTTCTGCGCGTTCTCGAGATAAAATGTCTGGACAGACAGACAGACGGAAGGAAAAGTTCCTATACGGTTTCCTCTTGAGGTTTCTTGCGCATGTTCTTTACAAAATTTTAATATGCAGGAATTCAAAGAAGAAAAATGATGGAACCACTCACCCCACGTAGAGCGAATCTTTTTGGGCTTAATTCTAGCAAACTGCCACGCCAAGTCAATTCCATCGAACCCGTGCTGCTCAGCCAGAAGTACGCCGGAGTTGACAAACGCTGTACGCGACTGTGGCGACTCCAACTGTGGAAATATATTATTTTAGTGAGCTATGACATATCGGGAGCACATCGTAAAAGTTAAAAGTACATTTTAAATGATTATGACAATACAAATATTATATCACGTATAAATAGTCTAACCTATTGGTTTTTGACCTCACCCGTGAAATACATATATTATGAAACATTTTCTCCTCATTTGCTTTTTTTTTAATAATTTAACACCCAGAATGGTTCAGAGAGGTAGTCAGTCACTCAAGTCTGTGCATAGATTTGCACTAATGTCAATCAGTGTTAACCTTCATAAGAGACGCATTCTTCTCTAGGATATTATCTCTACATGATATTCATGACATTATACAAAACAGTTTATATATCTATGTACAATTAAGGAACCTTATTGCTACAGACGAATAAAATAAATTAGTCTACGTGTCGTTCAGGCAACTGTTCTAGGCAATACTACCGCCATACTTATTTCTGCCACAAAGTGTAATCTGTTTAGTTCAGTACCGTTCGATGTGTTCCGATTTGAAGAGTGAGGGTGTCAGTTAATTACAGGCTTCTGGGGCTTTGAAACCTATATATCTCCGAGGAACAAACAGATTATTAATCTGATCGCATTTCTTGTAATGAAGCTGACTACAAAGCTGTGGAATGAACTTCCTTGTGCGGTGTTTCCGGGACGATACGACATGGGTACCTTCAAAAAAAGCACGTACACCTTCCTCATGGCCGGCAACGCTCCTGTGATTCCTCTGGTGTTGCAAAATAATGTGGGCGGCGGTGATCACTTAACACCAGGTGACCCGTACGCTCGTTTGTCCGTTTGCTCGATGGAAATGGATTCCATAAAAAAAAGCTGAACAACTAGTTGGACATATGTGCGTTTTCTCTTATTTTATTTCTTTTATATAATAAACCATTTATGACAATTATTGATATTAACTACCCTTAACACGTTTCGACTTATGTTGCTTCTGCAAACCGTTGGAAGGTTGTCCTTACAACGAGTCACCTCCAAAGCTTTGTATGTATCTAGTATAAATATAATAAAACAAGTTCCTTGTAGAATGTTTGCGAGACGGGACACACGAGCAGAATAACAAGTGCAGTGTAACCTTCACATTTGAATAAAACGTTGAAGTATCACGCGATTTATATTTATATTTATGGAACAGAGCACAGGAGTTGGAGAGAGTGTACTATCAAATGGAATCCTAACTCTCTTGCAGCTATTCTCGAGTTACGAGACAATTAAAGGACTCTCACATTGCTATCAAAGGTTGATTTAAAGGTTAACAGTTACGGGACGAGCAGGAAGTTTGACGTGGTAAGTGTATGCTTGTACAACAGGATACTGAAAATGTGCAAAATATAGGTGCAATCATTTAAATGATGAATATGAATGTTTGTTTCCAAATCATGGATGTTTATATGTATTTATGTAATGTTTAAGTAATTATATTGTATTAAATATATTGTTATCTTGTACCCATAGTACAGGCTATGCCTAGTTTGGGGCACAATTATTTGTGTAAGAGTGTGTCTATGTATACCATATCATATGATTAATAACATTAATTTATTTTTAAACGATATTACAGCAATTAACACCAAACTAAAAATGAATCGTTTATCACCAGGCATTTACACAAATAAAATTTGAAAAACAAAATTTTATGAACGATGCGGGACTCGAACCCACGACCTCCGGCGTTCTGTGCCAGTGCTCTAACCAACTGATCCAACCGTTCGAGTACCGCCTCGTTACAAAATTTTTTTTTCTTTGTTCAACTCTCAGGTTGTGGCTTCATCTACAGGATCTACTTTACAGTTGATAACCTGCTCAATCCCAATATTTGCATATTAGGAAATTGACTTGAGATGTCGCTCTTGTAAATCTCTAATCACCAGGCATTTCATTTAATAAATAATTTATGTGATTGGGTATTATCTTTAACGGTTTACTACAAAATTAAAAAAAAATTGATCTTTAACTAATTTCTTTGGCTACATCACATCGCCTTTCAACCCAAAACACAACTAGTTCTTAAATACTACTTGGCGATGGAAAGAGGTGGTTATTGTTTTAAATGGTTTAAAAAAAATTCCATTTCGTTTTAAATGTCTTATAATGAATTGGTTTTAAAAAAAAAACAATCCATTGAGCGTTTCTTTATTGGATAAATTGTGTACAATTGAACGTTACGTGATTCATGCATAAATATCAATTCAACTGTGACAAAAGCTGGAGAGTCATGCAAATATAACTTCTGTGTGAGAAGACAATATAATATGATACTAATATAAATAAAAATGATGATTTGTTTATTGGCTACATTAAGCATTTGTTTCCCTTATTCATCTTGAATCACTTGTAAGTTATCTCAAATACGACCAAACTACGTGGACTATTTCAATATCAATAAATGGAGAGCCGGATTTTTGCTCGCCTTTACTGCAAATCTACTAAACCGATTCGATTAATACTTATACTATAAGATATATTGTTTGGGAGAGGGTTTTAGTATATGATAATTATGTTGGTGATTACTTATCCGAAACCAACAAATAATATATATAACTTAGAAATTCGTATATATTTACAATATAAATAGTTCAGTCGATGACATTTCATCACATAATAATATGACAATTACTAGCTCACCCGGCAAACGTTGTTTTGCCATATAAATTGTATTGATCTTTTGCTTGCTAGTGGATAAGAGATGGCGCTAGTTGTATTAATTAGCAGCAATCACACTTTTTTTATATTTTGTATAATTCACACTATAGTTTTATAAATTATAGCCTATTTGTTATTCTGGTGTGTAAGCTATATTATTGTAAAGTTTCATCAAAATCTATTCAGTGGATTTTGCGTTAAAGAAGTTCAAACATGCATCCAGACATACAAACTTTCACATTTATAATATTAGTAGGATTCATACAGTGAGCGGGTGCGGGGTACTTAATTTATATGGCAAAACAATCTTTGCCGAGTCAGCTAGTATACCTATGTAAGTAATAAGAAACATATAAGATTACATGATGACTTCCAGCTAATGCTATGTAAAAATATTAGTATAAAAATCCGCAGTATTTAATTTTGATAAGTATTTTTAAATAGACCTGCTTTGTAATAAGGTTTCAACTCACCAACACATTGTACTTCAGGGTTTCGTCGACGTCTGCATCCCCGCCAATAGACAGCAGCACTTTCAGGCCAGGGTACTTGCTCTTGAAGTTGGTGATGGTGCGGTAGTTGGCGTGCGTCTTGTCTACGTCCAGGTTCTCATTGAGGGGGACCATCTTGAAGGTGTCGGGCTGAATACCGGCGTAGCCGTACACCAGGTGGGTGCAGAACGACAGTGCTGGATCCAGGTCCATGGGTAGCATACGGGCTTGAGCTGGATAAATGCATCCTTCAACTTTATTAAGATGTAATATTTTGGGACTGGGCTGGGGTGATCATCTACCGAAAGATGAGCTCAAAGTCAAGGTTGACGTATTGACAGACATGTGGATTAAATTTAAAGGGGTTCCTTTAGTTAGTGTTGACGAAGTCTAAATAAATAAACGCATTTCGATCCGCCGCTGAACTACAATATGACACAATAACAACAATAGGGGACATATTAACACTACTTCGTGGCTAAATGGGTTGTTTATTTCATTTACTGACATATAAATATCTTGAAAACAGACATAACGGTGTCGGAAAAAAATTAAACAGAATTATAGGAAATTTCAGAATCTTTCCCTGTCCATTAAAATATACTAATTTTATACAATTTTGGTTCATTCATTAATTAATTTTGGAATACTGCCAGTATCTTCGGAAACTTGCCTTAAGGGACTCCATATAAAAATATATTTTAGTTTTTATACTATTCTGTATAAATAAATATGTATTTAATACTTATTATAATGACTTAAAAATGTTGGTTATTGTTAATAAAAGTACCGACCCTCGTAGTTAACATTAAATGTATAGTGTATATAAGTATTTTATCATTATCATTGGTGGTGTGATTATTTAGTAGGGCCATAATAGAAAACTGTGCTTAACTCGACATCCGTAGATTTTCTCATTGAAGATATTCGATTCATAGTCAGATATATTTACGTCTGAATATTATGTAATCCAATGTTAAAGTATATAGTTGTCTCTTTTATTTACAGTTATCAAGACGGTGACAATATTAGACCAGAGTACTGAAGTCTATACAAATTCACATTGATTGATCACATAGTCTGTAGAGTTTGATATTCACAAGTAAATAATCCAAGTGACACACAAAGAAGCACCGAAAAAAGGAAATAGAAAAAAAAAATCTTAATATTTGTTATGTTTTTAAAGTGATAATGCTCACTTCTAGGATTAAAACACAAAAAAAATTTGAAAACAAAAATTTTTGGACCATGCGGGACTTGAACCAATGTCCTCTGGCTTTCCGTGCCAGTGCTCTGCCAACTGAGCTAACCGTTTGAGTGACGCATCGTCATAAAATCTTGCTTGCTTAGTATGCTTTGTTCAACTCTCAGGTTGTGGCTTCATCTACAATATCTACTTTACAGTTGATAACCTGCTCAACCCCAATATTTGCATATTAGGAAATTGACTTGAGACGTCGCTCTTGAAATATGTTTGTATTTCTAAAATAATAGTACAAAAAAACAAAAGTATCAACTATGCAACCCATTAGCTCATTTGGTAATCGGAAGAGCGTATTTCATGCTATACAGATGATTGATGAAGATTATTACCGAGAAGATGGAATACCAAATATGGATCCACCATATTTGGCGAAAGACAAAACAGTGGATTGATGACCTAATGCAGATTTCAAAGAAAGGTGCATGGAAAAAATATATTAGCTGCAGGCCTTTCCTTAACGAGATCCGTACCACAAGAAAGTAGAAACGTAAGCAACTAATCTTACTAACCATCCCAATTATCTAGATTTTAACCTGCTAATAATATTACTAAAATCTTTTGAATTGTCTAAGAAGCATAAAGGAATAGCTTAGGTTTTATTATTATTATCTGCAATCGTGTCATCCGAGGTTAGTCTGCTAGTAATGTTATACATAATGCTTGTAACAAGAACAATGGAGCTGACTTGTTTGGTGTGGGTGTGAATTAGTCTGAGTCAACGGAGATCATTAGAGCATGACGCAATAGAAGGATGTCTCGTATAGATTGCTAAGTGATTCTTCCCTTGTTCGTTTTTTTAGCACTAGCGCAAACATAAATTAACGTTAGTCCCATATAATGTAGTCATGTTAAATTTATTTACTGATATACATTATTTTAACTTTATTTTACTACATAATACTACTGACTGTGATGGCTGGATGATCTTGTTACGGGGAGGTCTGCTTGGTGTATTTTTAATTATTATTATTTCCTTTAAAGTTATTATATATTTTATTTTATGAAATGCTCACATAATGCCTCTATTTATTTACGGTATGTGTGGATTGATGCATCTACTATACTCAATAACTCTTGTGTTTATAAGTATTAATTTACTTTTTTTTTATTGTTTTTTTTCTTACGTTTGTAAGCCTTTCATTTTTTGACATTTGAGTATTTTTGTTGCGTCACTTTGCATATATTGAAATTGAAATGATTTGTAAAACAATTAAAATGTAAATCTTGACTTAAAAGAGTGGCAATGTGAAACTTTTCTTGCTACTTCTTCTCATTAGCGCAATCCTTTACGAAGTAGCGGTAAATTCAATAAGAAACACATTTTTTTTTTTACAAACATAAGAGTCATTTCCGTGACCTACAAGAATAAAGTGTTTTTGAATTTGAATTTGACATATTTGCTGATTACTTAGCCAAACTCCGCAAGACCATTTGCAGCATCATTGGTAATCTTTAATAATGTTATAATTGGAAAATTAATGTAACTGTGTATAACTATGTAGCATACTCATTTATTAATTTAAATCAAATGTTTAGTTCGTAACTTATTCTATATAATACCTAAAATTAATTATTTCTGTCCATGCTGTGTTTATTTGTAAGTAATCACTACATTTAGTTCCTAGTTTTTAGTTCTACTTTTATATTTGTGTGCATTATTGTAAATGATTGTAAATAAACTTAATAAATAAATAAATAATACTTCTATTATTAATATTATTTCATTAATATATCATTTATTTTAGTACACTAGTAAAATTTTTATCACAAATTAAACTCAAATGGCCAGTGCATAGAATCGCAGTGAATTTTTACACGGTTGTTTTAACATTAGAATAATTAACGGTGCATGATGCAAATAAGAATTCATATAACAATGATATAAAGTGGAGCAAGTGACGTAATCAGCAAAATTGCAATCTCCTCAATTTAGTACAATAAAAGTAAATCGTCACGCCAGTCTTCATTTTACCACCTTGTAGCTTTCTAGACAATGAACACTTTTCACTATGCATTGTCTAGTTAATACCCACTTAAGCCCTTTAATTGGGAGATTAAAGATAATGATAATTATCAGCGATGCACTTCTAAATATATTGACATATATATTTTATATTATAATCAAGTCAAATTTTTCTTCTATGCAAGATATGCGCTTGGTTGCGCTCGTGAGGGTTACCCCATACACTTTTATACTCACTTGTAGGTAACATTATGAGCCTTGCCTTAAGATTGTCTTAGTGGCAGATTCTAACAACGGGTCCACATGGAGCGATTTTGATTGAATAATTACTACTGATGCTCACCAAAAAATTTAAAATGAATTCGAATGATATATACATAAATATAACTTGTTATATAAAACAATATAAAATAAATGGTTGAAGATATGTGTTAAGTTTTTAAATAAATGCATGCATTTTGAAGGACAGTTGACTGTTTACCTGTGGGAGGCTCCTATGCACAGGTAGCAGGCTAGTTAATGTTAATTTAAAATTAATTTAATCTTAATAAAACATTAATAAACTACTATCAAATAAGCATACCAGTGGGAGGCGCCTTTGCACAGGAAGCCGGCTAGATTATGGGTACCACAACGGCGCCTATTTCTGCCGTGAAGCAGTAATGTGTAAACATTACTGCATTTCGGTCTAAAGGACGCCGTAGCTAGTGAAATTACTGGATAAATGAGACTTAACATCTAATGTCTCAAGTTGACGAGCGCAATTATTTTAGTGCCGCTCATAGTTTTTCAAGAATCCTGAGCAGCACTGCATTGTAATGGGTAGGGCGTATCAATTACCATCAACTAAACGTCCTGCTTGTCTCGTCCCTTACTCTCATTTAAAAACAATTCAAAATGTGAGGTGATGCGGTGAACGTTGAAAGGTTTCAAACTTTGATTGAGCCATTCGTGGTTTGGATTTTTTTGATAGTCTATTCAGACAGTTCAAATCAATCTATTGGACATATTATAACATTCAATCAATGATCACAAAATACAATTTGAATTTGCTGTACCAATGCGAACATTGCCCGCATCGTTGTCAATCTACTTCAAACATTGAGTCGATGGCCAAAGTTTAAGTATTGGATGGCCAAATATTGACTCAGTTGATATATGAGTAAAACACCACTATAGGTAATTTTCAGGGTGACCGGAATGGAATAAATAAATTTAGATAGGTCAACGAACCGAATGTTAAGTTTGCGTTGGACGTTTGAGACACATACCATTTACCAGAGGGAGGATGCTTTGCACAGGATCCCGGCTAGATAAGGGGTACCACAACGGTGCCTATTATCACTGTGAAGCAGTAATGTGTAAGCATTACTGTGTTTAGGTCTGAAGGGCGCCGTAGCTAGTGAAATTACTGGGCAAATGAGATTTAACATCTTATGTCTCAAGGTGACGAGAGCAGTTGTAGTGCCATTCAGAAGTTTTGGCATTTTTCAAGAATCCTGAGCGGCACTGAATTGTAATGGGCAGGTCGTATCAATTACCATCAGCTGAATGTCCTGCTCGTCTTTTCCCTTCTTTTCATAAAAAAAAACATACTTTATCTGTTTTGGCCGTCTCGATATTTGATAATAATTTACAAGAAATACTCTTTCGGTTGTCGGTTGTTAACATTAAATACTAAATATCTACTCTTATGCTTGAACAAATAGCAAATGACGTAACGCTTATCAACGAAGGCAAATGGGCGACGTGGCTTTTCTAGAACTTTGTTCTTTATCTTTTATTGTGTGTCTCGACACGGACGCCGGGTCAGAAACATTTATGTACACACAATCAACACAGCCGGACCCAATAGCTTTATCACACTTGATAATAAATATGTAATAATAATATATAGGTACATACTCACATAAGTTTTAAAACATATAGTCTTAAAACTTATGCAAAACTTATAAAACGGCTCTACTTTTAACCTTACTACGCAATTATGATCTTATGGCGATGACTTTATAGTTTAATAATGTAAAAAAATTATAATTTTTTCTCTTTAAAAAATACTGTTTTATGAAAGATCGCAACTAAAAAATACTGGGAGAATTTTATTGCGAATTTCTTCATTTGTTTCCGAAACGGCTACTGGAATAAATTTTAAGAAAATAAATGACTTTAATAATATTCAAGTCAAGGATCAGACCAAGCCAGAAACGAGATTCCTAGGAATTGTATGATAGTGAGACCATTTTTTTGTATTAGAAACTATTAAACCAATATTGGGAGGAAAACGCCGAGAAGCAACACCGCCAATTGGGTTGAAAAGGTGACCTATAGCCCAATATGGAAAACATACATATATGGAACACAAAAAAATTGGCCAGCTAAAGGAAGATTCCACCATTATGATAGAAATGGATTAAAGAAGTAGAAAAGAAACTTGGATCAAACAATAACATAGAGTTTATGAAACTATGATATTTATAAACATAATCCTTTATTAGATGCAGCGATCCTACCAAATATGGAATATATTACTACCAAATATATTCCATATTTGGTAGGTCGCTGCACTAAGTGAGCACCGCCGCGTATCCAGTTGGCTACATTATTCCACAATACCCGCATAATATCAAGCAACAAAGAACGTACATGTTTAAACTTTAAAATCTATTGTGCTGTAAGAATGATGAATCACTTTTCACATCACATAAGTAGATATGATATATCACATCTATCTAGGCTTCTCAGCCAAGCTAATAATCATATACAATAATAAAGCATTTTATTAGTATTTTGTATTTAAATACAAGATTTATATCGATGATATAATGTGATGTCACATTGAGATTTCTACCAGCTTATAATATTCTGATAATATTTTAATAACAATAAATAGAAGTTTGGAAATTCTGAGTAAAAAATATACTTATATGTTTAAAAAGTTCCACTGTATTGTGAACATAATCTGATTCAGTAATTAAATCGGCCAAACAAAGTAAAATATGGATAAAATGCCTGATGTAACTATGTGCTTATAATCAGCTCATTATAATGGATATATTTAAATAAATAGGCAAATTAAAAAGTTTTGCAGCGATTCATAAAACACAAAAATAAATCCTTTGTAATGAGTTTTGTGTTTGTTAACGTTGTAAGTAAAATAAATGCTACGTATTTTTATAGCATACGTAAAACCGTAACAGCACAATGTTTGGTTTTGAAAACAATAATATACTTCAGGTGTACAAATAGAATAAACAGTGAAATAAACAACTTGCAAGACTATCTCAGATTCTTGATTCTTCAACTGGCATGGTGACTAGCTAAGGTATATTACATAAGGTATATGGGTAGGTACATATTAGGTGCGTTGGCCTCTGACATTTAAATTGGTGCGCGGTCGCCGACGGACACCAAGCCAACTCAAAGGAGTGCCATTGTAGATGTTTTATTCTTATAAGTTATATTATTTATCTTTTTAAGTAACGCTCAAACATGACGTAACCTGCGATTGTTGCGGGTGCTCCTACCGCCACTTGCTTGGCTGTGAACTAAGAGACGGTAGCTAGTCCTTGAAACTGGTAGAACACCCATCATAATGGGTGCGTTGTGTGTTCTATGGTTGTGGTCACTTGCCATATTATGTAATAAACTTGATAGACCACCTTGTTTGTTTCGATGTATAAATTAACCTTCACAAAATATTTAGCGAAGGCGCTAGACAAACTGGTTCAATTTTTTTAAACAAAAACCTGACAATAGCCCAGCTATGTTGAATTGATTGACGATCGTTTTGAATACTTAAATAATTATAATATGTGTGAACAAAGAAGTTTACTTTATGAGTCATACGTAGTCCATACGTAGATAAATACAAGATCTTTTTTTGTTTCATTTTAGTTTAATTAATAATCAATACTGTGTTCTCTTTGTAGTCTCTTCATCATTCAGATCTCCGAATTCAGTAAACTCTGACAATAGTAAATACATTATTATTTATTATATTACACATCGTTACCAAGAACATGTTAGCTACAACAAACACGTTAATAACAACAGGTGACACTATTCTAGTAAAGAGTCAAAGTAAATATTAAATAATTGATAATATTATTGGTAGTAAAGCTACAAACCAACTATACCTACACATAACCATAAGTTGGTGATTGCCTCTTTAACTAAAACTATTCTGGACAAAATAAACTCTAGTTAATATATGTATTGAGTGTTGTTTGACCCTGTACTCACGTTTACGACAAACTTAAATACTTATTTCATTTTCGATATTTAGAAGCTTGTTTAAAATAATATGATTTCAGTGTCGTTTATGGGGCGGAAATAATGCGAGCAGATATACAGCCAACCGTGGGTACGTTTTCGTTGATTATAAAATTATCAGCAAGTTCTTTTATGAGATGAAGTCTGCATGTAATTTGAATCCCCCATTGTTACGAAACATACTATATTTTAATTCGCCTTTTAGAAAGTCGCTCAGCTCTATAAAATAATAAATAAACTTACATTCTCGTACATAACTCTTGCTGTCGTAGTAACAGATGACTTTGCTTGGGTTGGGCTGGTTGGCAAATGCCAATGCCAGTACGCTGAAGAAAGTGATGAGGCTTCGCATGGTGAGAGGTTGCACCGTGAACGACTAGTCACCACTGTGAGTGTGTGGCGAGTGAGCATTAATATCGGCCGGCAAGCTAAGATGGCGTCTGCATAAGAAGGTCAAAGATTAAAGATACACAGCAACGACAATAAATTGTCTTGTGTCTTGATATGGAACCCTGATTGAGACGGGTGCGAGAATATACAGGTTTTTGATAAGATAATCAAGAAAAAAAAATGATCGTATAGCCACGATTTATATTATCATAAGCGTATTTTATTTATTATTAATCAGATATTTATTTAAAGAAAAATATTTTTTATATATTACCGAAACCCCAGTAAGCATTTCATTAAACCACTGTCAGAAAGATAAACGCTTTTTACCACTAATCTCATACTATATATGTGTGTTTAATATCAATATTTTGGATACTTCTGGTTTGATTTTGAAATAGTTATTAATGTCATTTTACTGCTTAACGGCCGTTCCTAATATACTACCTACAGATAGAGATAAATTACTACCTGCTACTTTCAGTAATTAGCTGTCAATAATCTGAAGCTGTCCCAATATACCCGATAAGTCATTCTTATCGCCTTATATTGGGACGCGTGTATTGCAATTTGTATACAAACTTGACATTCTGCGTGTACGGATAAGGTGAGTTACCGTCGATAAGTCTATTGGGACAGAAACGTCAACGATGGTTACGATTTTTATCTCAAGTAAGAGATATTGGGAACGGCCGTAAGTAACGTAATTTCGATATCACTCTAAAGTTTTTTGATATCGATAATAGTTACGGAATAATCGGCTGGTCACACTTAATGTTACTTATCTATTTTTCAGTATAATTCAATAATTTCTTCGTATGTATATGAAATTAGCTCACTAACGAATTATGAGATACACTCTAACAGACGGATATACATTCGTCCCCTTTTCTTAAACCTTTATGGACAATGACGTTCTTGTGTTTATATCATTGCCTACGAAACCGAATTAGTTAAATCGCAACAAACAAAATACATACTTCAAACACAGGCAACGACAAATGACCATGAGCGGCCCGGTTAACATTAATATTATTATATGTATCAATATATCGTACTGCATTGAGTGGTAAAATGATACCATTGACTACAACGAGATACAGTAGGCATTATACTATAAGATTGTCGTATAATTAATGTTCTTTGATCATGTTACATTGAGGTTGACTTCGTTGATGTCACGAACAAGCTAATAAAACATTGTGTTCTAAATTGTCTTGTTTGTATCAACTCTATATAGAACCTTAAAGGTCAAATTTTGTTGCCATCTATTGTTTTACTTTAATATGACCAATGAGAAACATATTTTAAAACGACCTTGACTTAATAAAAAAGTTCAGTCGTGGATTTTTTTCGTTTTTTTACTTCAGTACTCCGTCGGTTATGTACCTAATGATTAGATTCGTTGTGCTTTGAAAGGGAATATATAAAGCTTAAATAGCATTCCTTGGGTCGGATTCAGGGGGTTGAAAGTTATCTTCTCTAAAATATTATGAGGAAATCACGGGCTGGTCCAGACCTCATAATGAAATAAAGTGAACGGGTGCTACTTGTAGTGCCTGGTCGCTCCTGTCATCAAAAACTCTGTTCTTATTTATATTACCAGTGGGAGGCTCCTTTGCGCAGGATGCCGGCTAGATTATGGATACCACAAGGGCGCCTATTTCTGACGTGAAGCAGTAATATGTAAATATTACTGTGTTTCGTCTGAAGGGCGCCGTAGCTAGTGAAATTACTGGGCAAATGAGACTAAACATCTTACGTCTCAAGGTTACGAGCGCAATTGCAGTGCCGCTCAGAATTTTTGGATATTTCAATAGTCCTGAGCGGCACTGCATTGTAATGGGCAGGGCGTCTCAATTACCATCAGCTGAAGGTTCTGCTCGTCTCGTCCCTTATTTTTATAAAAAAAATATATATTATGTCGCAGGCAAATCGCATAATTTGGCGTTTTACATAAGGGTCCGTTTACAAACGCTCGCTGTTATGAAATATGCCTTGGACAAATTGGCAACTCGTTCAGTTGTTATATTATCGATATTGATAATTGTAACTGTAGCGTGACCATCATAAAAAAACAGGTTGAACAAAGTAGATTTTACTTCAGTAATTAGGTACCATGAAATCTAAGTCAATTCTTTGAAGTCTGATATTTTGATGATATTGTGAAACATCTATGTAAAGAAAAAAATTAATACATCAAAGAACTTTTACATTATATAGTATTTCCATCCTCCTTGATTTTATACCCATCCCAAGCAAAGTGTTCAACGCCGCTAAAGAAGTTTTTACTTCTAATACAATGGTAGGTACAAAAAAAAAGAAACATATTTTCTTTGAAGTTTTAAATTATCATCACACCCAGAAGACAAAATATAAAAAAAAAATATTAATTATTTATTTGCAATTGTCAAACTTGAGTGACATTTCGACAAAGAGCATTCTTTTTAGAAAGACAAAGACAAAAAACATTTATTACTATTCTTTCGTCAGACTCTATTAATATTCATTAGTATGTTACAATATCCTTATAAGGCTCGAGTTCATCAACTACAATATAATCGTTGATTACGTAACCGATCTGTTAACAGCTTGTAGTTGTATAAACAAGCCACATTTTTTTGTGTTTATCATTTATTTTTATCCAACGGTTTGCTAACCAGGGTTTATGTATGAGTTACGAATTACCAAATGGTATAACTTTACTGTGTAAAGATGACATATGTTCAGTTAAAATTGCTTTTAACCAAATTACATCAAAAATGGAAGGGTAACATAATAATGCTGCAAAATGTAATGCTCGTTTTGTTAAAGTTATGTCCATAGCGAGAACAGCTTTTTAATTTAACTTTCCTTCTGTTAATGTAATTGACATTGTTGTTGTTGCCAAAGAAACAAGTAAACAAAAAGAAAGACGTCAATTTTGTCTTTCCCTTGTATTCCTTTTGGAAAGTGAAAACGGAAGAAAAACAGAATCGGACAGTTAAATTATCTAATACGTCTTCTACATAAATATAATTCAAAAT
This sequence comes from Leptidea sinapis, assembly GCF_905404315.1. Taxonomy (NCBI): domain Eukaryota; kingdom Metazoa; phylum Arthropoda; class Insecta; order Lepidoptera; family Pieridae; genus Leptidea; species Leptidea sinapis. The sequence continues at coordinate 25,553,280 of NC_066312.1, read as the reverse complement.
ATTTTGCATTTTTATATTGAAACAGTCATGTCACAAAATTTACCTTGTCATACGTATAGCAAAACAATTGTTAAACTGCGTGTGCTACTTCGTTTAAGTTTTTCAATCGGTTGAAGTACCTTTGCAATGTTTAGTGCACGATGAACACAAAAATATTAAAAAACTTAAAAAGTGCAAGAAAGGACAAACGAGAGTACTGGTCACCGGATGTTAAGCTATCACAGCCGCCCACATTCTCCTGCAATCCAATCACAAGAGCGTTGCCGGCACATACCCTAAAACCGTTAAAATGTGAAATGTTACGATGTTATTGTACTTTATTTAAATAAATTTACATAAGATGTTGCACTAAAATGCAAAAACGATTTAAAGGTTAAGTCTGTTACATCACATCTGGTAAATCTTGAAAGTTTCTCAGAAAAATCGAGAAGGCAGAACAACGTAAATACATCGTAAAGCAATTAAGGCTTATTACAACATTATGTATAAGCAGAGTAGAAAGCAGAATCTACTAAGTTGTCTTGTACTTCGAATTACAGCAGTACAGTTAGCAAAAATATAAAACTTGCTATAAACTGCAGTTCCACTCGCCTTCCCGAAGATTTTGAATTATTAATCATTTATTGCTGACATTTTTGCACGTAGTACTGCATCGTGTGTGAATAAAGATGGCAATGCAGATTGAGTGAGAAATAATTTTAGCTTCAGCTAGATAAACTTCCCAACACCATTGACTCTGACAAATTAACCACTAATAGATTATTTTGGTACTTTATTTGAAATACTGTTCTTAGTGCTCCATTAAGGTGTTCATATCATATAGTAGTATATATATATATATATATATATATATATATATATATATATTATATAGTTCATATCATAATAGTGTACATTGGTGGAAACTGCCTGTGATCCTACTACATATTTATTTATATTTCAGCCTGAATGTTGTGATAATCTGAGTCTTATGATCTTTCTATAGTATCTCTCGCCGGTGAAGTTTCAAGAGCTAATGCAGTTGGTAGTCGCCCCGGTCTGGTGACAACATTTAGGATATAACTACATTAAAATTTACGAAACCAACAAGTCACTGTTGCTATAGCAGTGACAGACCCAAAAGCGGCTTTTTAATTGTAGTGAGGTGAGTTGAAGCTTTTAGTTATAGAAAATGGTCGCACATAAAACATCCTGCGAGACGTCTAAAAAGCAAATATTCTTTATAAATAACTAAATAATGTTTGCCAATGATTTTGATCAACACAACTGGCAATAAATTGGGTATATTCCAGTCTGCAATAAGTATTTCTTTTCCAGCATAAGTGTTGCGAAATTTTTGTGTTCAAAATATGGGCTATCCATCTCTTACAAAGCTTCCTGTAACTCAATTTATTATGTAATGTAATGACATGATGAACCAATGCCTAACAAATTTGAATGAACCTTGTGTGACGCCCATAACAAGATATATTATAATTGTTAATAAACAGCTTGATTTCGGTTGTGAACGTACTTATGATGTGAACCATCGCAATAAACCAACCCTGATGTCTATCTATTTAAGTTTATTAATAAGTAAACATCGATGATTTTCTAAACGACAAACAAAAATAAATATGGGTATAATGTATATAATATACTACGGTCTGCTGTTCAGATCAAATTGCGACATCCAAACTGGATATCCTTAATACTGCCCTGTACAATTATAGAATTTACTCCAAATCTTATATATAAGGAATGTATTTATGGATTTGCAATAAATTGAAATTGAAGCAGTGATGTATCCCGTCCAAAGCTTTACTGTAGTCAGGGTTAACTACGTAATACAGGATATAAGTAGGACTGTATTTGTAGGAGTAGACCTATTTCTTAAAATCCGTGTTAATGGGAGCTAAGAGAATATTTTGAAGCAAGGTAAGCCCCAGATAAATATTTTTTTCATATGTACAACAACACATTTAAGACTCACAGAATATACATATAGAAATTGGTCGGTAATTTTCAGTATACTTTTCTATGAATAAGAGTACTTAAGGTGCGAATAAAAGTGGTGGGGAGGGACAATGTCTTTAGCTTACGATCATTGGAACAAAATCGCGAGACAGATAGATATAATTGGTAGATTATGTGGACCTGAAGATTTTTAGAGATCCAAACATAACAAAACCATTTTTTATAAACAAGCATCTACCTCAATATTTGATCTGAAATAGACCTATTGATTATCTAAATTATAAAGTATCTAGACAAGTAGAAAAAAAAGTATAAATGACTAGGAAATTGCATAAGAAATTAGAATAGCCGTAACCTTAACATATATACAGACAAGCAAAAATTTTAAATTTCGTAGACTTAAAACAAACATCTTTCAGAATATGATGGTATGTGAAAAAAAAAAGTTTTATTACAATTTGTAGATAAATATTATTAGAGTGAGACTATATTGACATTCGGTCAAAGAATACGTAATAGTACAATTAATAGTGTGTCCTATATCGTAGTATTAAGTACTTAATATCCTTGCAGTAGTTACAGTTTGTATTAAGAATACAAAGCGGTGAGTCAAGTGGGTGATGCAAACACAAGTTGTTATCGACTGCCTATTGTTATGTGGTGCCCGCCACACTATGTTATACAGTACATAACTACAGTGGAATACTAGTGAGTATTCGGATAACAAATTAAGTAGGATAATTATTATTATTATAGATAGCAATTCTTATAACTATATTTACAAAACTATTATTATGTGGAAGCGTACTAAGAATACTGGCAGCATTTCAGCGCTGGATAGCTAGGCAGCGCTTGGGATTCCAGAAGCCTTATTGAGGCGTGATGATAGTACTTTGTACATTCTCCGCGCCAATGGCCCCATGGGCCAAGTGTCTCGATACCAAATGGCACAAAGATGTAAGACTCACTGAGACCGACATAGTTGCGACGCTTGCTGTCGGATAGTAGGTTTGTTTAAGATTTACATCAAGCATCTTTAAGCAGGAAATGGACTTATTTTAATTTTTACATTTACGAAATTCAGCAGGACTACACAGGTTTGTGTAAATGTCAAATGTTTTCTTTTTTTCACATTTAACACCACTTTGGAAAAGATTGAGCTTTAATAAGATCATTTAAATTATTACAATATAAGCAAAGTGATGTAAGAAAGATACTCAAACGTCAGGATCTAAATGCCTTATACACGTTAGTCAAAAAAAGTAAATGTAAATTAACAAGTAAAGACACAAGAGTTCACCACACCGTAAATAAATAAAGGCATACTGGCAGCATTTTAAACGCGGTTATAAAAAGATATGATAACTTTATCTTTAATAAAACATGTTGAGTTGCTGGTAACAGGATCATCCTGCCACCACTAGCAGCCAGCCATCACCTCCCTCGACCATATTTTAGGGATGGGAAGACCCGCCTTCTCGTGAGCGTCGCCGTCACCCTGTCACAAGAACTCAACCAAATAATAAAAAAAAACGTTTATCTACATATTATGCAATACTCACTAAAATCCTCTACTTACAATTGTATACATTTTTTTAATTTTATTGTCATTTTTAGAGCTTGTACTAAATTCATTTTTCTTCATTAATTAAAATAACTCCTAAATTGTAACCATGTGCCCACTAAGTTATCAACAAGCTGATAGTAGAGCGTTACTATACCTACCATTATTTAGTTAAATGTTTTAAAAGTGATATAATATAACAATTTATCTCAGCAAGTCAACTGAAGGCGATCACCTTCACCGCTGGGGCCGGCCGATGAGGTCACTTCTTTAAACATTGTCCAAAAAGTTGAGTAACTTATTGTTGAAAATATTCGTTTAAAGCAGAAACAAATTACATAATAGTTGAAGCGATCACCTTGGCATGTCAAGGTCAATACAAGATTGGTGTGGAAAATGTTATCAACGGTTCTATAAACTAGAACAGGGAAGAATATTCTAGCACCTGAGTCAATGCACTGGCCAAACAAACCCGCAGTTTAAATTATGACAACTTTGGGATACATGTATGGGAATATGAAGGGTGTAAACAGACAACCTCTGAATATGTTGAGTCTCAGTAGGCCATTCATGTGTAAATAGAGCTTGCAGATTGCACAGTAGTCTTCAATCGAATGTGTCGCTTCTTGAGCCTGCTTGCCTTTCATATCATAAGTTTTAAGTTTGTGACACCTGATTGCTCCTTGATAATAGGTACATGAAATATGAACGGTCCTCTCTCTTCCTAGTGCTCCGAAACTTACGACAGTAATATTATTTTATTTAAGTTTGAATTATAATAGGTCACTAATAAACGAGTACCAATGACTCAATAAAATAAAGGTTTTCAAACGGCTGGTTAAGTGGTTTTTACTCGGATAAGGCTACTTAGCTGGTAACAATTGTAATGTAAATATTATTACACTTCTCTCAAAGTATGTTACAATGATAGAAATTACTTAGTAGTAGAAGTTACTAGAAATCTATCTATATATATAAAAATTAATTGCTGTTCGTTAGTCTCGCTAAAACTCGAGAACGGCTGGATAGATTTGGCTAATTTTGGTCTTGAACTATTTGTGGAAGTCCAGAGAAGGTTTAAAAGGTTGAATAAATATGAAAATACACGGAATTAAATAAAAACAACAATTTTGATTTTCCTTTGATGTGTCCCTCGTGCGTCGTTAAGAAATCAAATAAAATGAATAGTTTAAAATGAATTTTTATATCTTTCTAACTTTCTCAGGAGATAAAAAATAAACTTCCTTAAAACACGGGTAATGACACTTAAAAAAGGATTCCTTTTGTTTGTTTTAAGTTTATTTTATACAAAAGTTTAGATCGTTTATCGATTGAGGCGCTACGAAGTCTGCCGGGTCAGCTAGTACTTTATAAAATCTTAATTTATATGAATTACGTGACATGTTGTTTGTCCGCGACGGACTCCTAAACTAATGAACGGATTTTAGTGGGGATTATTTCATGGAGTCCAACTTGAGAGGTAGGATACTTTTTATTTCGATTTGAGACCCAAAATTTTTTTTTTTCAATATTTGTTTTGGCTGGACATATTTTCTATGAGATAATTTAGTGACGCACGGTTTGACAGTTCTGCTATGAAACAATTTCATTATAACAACAGGGAGCATATTTTACAACATAATAATTTTTGATGTTATACAATATTATTGAAAAATTCATATAAAACCGTCTTTTTTATTATCTACAGAACAACGTCTGTTGGATCAGCTAGTAGTTTATAATTTTAGGTAGGTACTATTGATGGAGATAATTAAATGGTTCTTTTTTACAATGGACTGCATTTTGCAATGCATAAATATTATACAAAATTAAAAATAATCTGCATGACATAATATATTTTGGTAACATTCATAGCTGTTTTTTTTTAATGTTTTTAAAACAAGATGTAATCAACCGTATATCGTGGGTACAATTTGTGTTAGAGACGGTTATTTAGTTATTAAAATGATACAGCTAGAGTCATCAATTAGAAACATGATTATATTTGTGTTGATAATATTACTAGCTTGCATTTGATAAATTTGTTTACGCAAGCTGCAGATGTCACGAATGACCTAATAAAATGATCAGTCGGTCTGATATTTATTGAGATTGTACCTATTGAATAATAACAATTGTGCGTCACGTTGATCCGGTGCTAGGTTCGAATGTAACATATGGATTTTATGATTAATTATTTTTTCAAAAAAACATACTGACAATTAGTATCTATAATATTCATTTATTTAAATTGTCCTTTTTAGCCAAGGTTTATCCAAGCTAACCACTGATATAAAACTACTAGTTTTTGGTTACCAAAATAAAATCAAGCTAGGCTAATTATGAAATCATAATGATAAATTTCATCGTTGGTATTTCCACAATTCAAAGTGCGTTTAGTCGGTTTGACTCTTTAGGTATCTAGACAGGTTATTTATTATATAGATACATACTTAATATTATACTCAAACGTTTAAGTATGAAGTAACATCCAATGGCAGTTGTTATGACTATTGTTATCAAGTTCGGCATGTTATAAAAACATAACTAAGTATTATTTCTACAATTCTTGTTAATCACTTGCGGTACTTTCCAACTATCAGCCTTTATCACTGACCTTTACTCTTGACTTTATACCGAAGTAATTACGATTAGTACAGTAGCTACTGTGTTAGGATATCTCATACGACACTTAAGAATATATTGTTTTAGGCTTTGTAAAATCAAAGTTAAATTTATTATCTACAGCAATATTTCTGAAATATTAGTATCTATCTCGTACCTACCTCTGACCTGGTGCTATCTATTACTCAAGATGCTCACCACCCATGTTCGGAGTTTCCCTGCGAGATCGAATCAGAAATGAGGAAATCAAATGTCGGTGACTTGGCACATAGCTCGACGGACAGATGGCCGTTGGGGAAGTAACGTCCTCGAAAGGCAACCACGTACCAAAAGACGTAGTGCTGGTAGTGCCCCCACAAGATGGACCGACGATCTGGTCAAGATCGCCGGAATAGGTTGGATGAGGGCAGCACAGGACCGATCTTTGGGGGAGGCCTTTGTCCAGCAGTGGACGTCTTCCGGCTGAAATGATGATGACAATGCTCAACACCTGGATTTTGATTGTCAAATAACTTGTACTCCATGTTCTTCCACGAACTACCCAACCGGGACATGAGCTTAGCGCTCGGTGTTTACAGGACGATACATGGCAACTTTCAATAAAGCTTGTACACGTTCCTTGAACGCCGGCAACGCTCTTGTATTCCTCTGATGTTGCAGGACAATGTGGGGGACAGTGATCACCTAACATCAGGTGACCCGTACTCGCGCTGGTTCTCCTCTTCCATAAAAATAAAATTACAAAATATGTGAGTGCACTCGTAAGTACTAGACAGCATACGAGTACATTCGGATTCTGGTTTACATCCGAGGCCAGAGTCCGTGAAGCATTTGTCTCCGAAATCAGTATTGTCATGTAACTACCTAATGTCAACAGAATTATTTCTGCTGGACTTTTATAATGTCTCTATAATAAATAACACATCATAAAACGGTCTTATAGACGAGTGCTGAAGCCTTTGAAAATGATTAAAAGATGAAACCGTAACCGAGGTAGGCTATGTGAAAAGAGTGCAAAATCAAAAGTTGTAGATCTTTTTACTATCTACAACTTTGCTATCAAATTATTTTCCATAGGTCTATAGATTGTATCCGAAATGGAGTATCGCCAGAAATCTATATAAGCCTTTTTTACCCTTAAACACATCCACTTTTCCTCTTTTCGACATAAGATTGACCCTAAATTATTTTTTGTTTTGTTATATTCTCTTTCATTTCCAATGGATTTCATTCTACTATTATTTTTTTGGTTTTAAAAATTATCGACGCTTCTCTATTAGCCTTACTCCGATACACACTGTTTAGATCATTCTGCACTCGTCTTCTTGAGAGTTTAGACGAGGATGTAACGTCTCCTTCTTTTGCGCAAGAATTGTATTATTTAATTCTATAAAATAACTGATAAGTTTTTATTTTTGTCTAACTTATATTATTATTCTTTGATAGGAGTTCACGTAATATGGATAGAACCACATTTGTCAAAATAAGTATGAGCTGCCTGATCTCATATATTTTTTATATAAATATATATAATTAATAATATAATATAATTGCTCATAAAATGCTCACAGAATACTTTTATTTATTTACGGTGTGTAGGGTGTTTGTTTTGAATTAATTCACATTTATTTTCTTGACTTACTCGTGTAAGGCATTGAATATTTGACGTTTGAGTATGTTTGTTGCATCACCTTACATATTATATCTATTGTGATTGAAATGATTTGTAAAACGATGAAAATGTAAATCTTGATTTAAAAGAGTGGCAATGAGTTTCTTGCTACTTCTTCTCATTAGCTCAACCCTTTACAAAGTAGCAGTAGATTCAATAAGAAACTTTTTTTTTTAGATTTATAAGTGTCATTTCCATAACCTACAATAATAAAGTGAGTAATGATAAAGTGATTTTGATTTGATTCATTCCTACTACGAGATGTAAGCTTACATCCTCACGTTTTAAACATTTTAAATCATTCAATATAATAGGATTTAAAGTATGAAATTGTCGTTTTATTGTAATAGTTGATTCGAATCGACATAGAACCTTCATGGTTTGAGATTTTAGAGTGAAATTTTTTTCACGTGGTACCTATGTAGTTCTTCGTTTAAAAATGTGCAACATTCGAATTTGTTGTTTTCTTTATTCAGCTTAGACAAGAAAGTTGGATAATTCGAAAATTCGAGTGATTTTTGAATACGAGTCTTTTCGCGGAACTAACGCGGACGAAAACAGCTCGCAATATCAATGTTGCATTTGGAGAGGGGACTGTTAATGAACGCACCGTGCGATTTTTTTTAAACGCTTTCGTGCCCGAAACTTTCATTTGAAGAACGAACCACGTGGAAGACCGCTCACACAGGTGATTAACAATGAATTGAAGGAGATGGTAGAAGCGGATCCGAGCCAAACTATTCAGGAATTAGCGACATGTGTTAACGTTACCTTGCCAACAATATTAATCATTTTCATCAAATCAATAACATTAAAAAATATGAAAAATGGGTGCCTCATTATTTTACTAATCTGCAGAAAGAAACGCGTGTTAAAACTGGTATTGTCTTGTTGAATGGATACAGAGATGAAGGAATATTTATTAGAAGTGGATCTTTACGATAACAGTAAGCGAAAAATGCAATAGCTGACCCCAGGTCAAACGCGGCGTTTGTGACAGTGTCCTAAAGCAAAGCTTACCAATAAAAAGGTAACTGTTTGGTGGTCTCAGTATGATGTTAATAACGTCATAAAAAGTTTTCTTCTCAGGAGGCAGTAGAAAATGCTTTCACAGTTTGTCGAATCTAGATCACCACAGTTCTACCACAAAGGCATTAATGACCTTCCTATAGATGGCAGCAATATATAGATAAAAAAGGTAATTATTTTGAATAAATAAAAGTAAATAAATATGTTAAATTAATAAAAACTAATTTCAATTTTTCGGTACAAATCGGCAATTTCATATTTTAACCCCTAATGATATTATTATAGTTCTCCAGTAGTGCTCCTGTGGCAGGGTTTGGAGTGGATGCTAAAATATAATTGCTCGTGGGCGTTGCTTGAGGTGAGATGTCATTAACTTGCATTTCAAAGATATCATGTGTTGCAACTGTATGTATGCTGAACTGTATATATGATTATGTAATAGATGATTTACGAGACTGGCAGTTTCTTTCAACTTTTAATTAAACTTTTTTTTTAATTTAATTATAACAGGGGGTCGTAGATAACAAAACGTATAATTTTGACATTCATAAGCATCGTTTATGAAATTTCATATAATTATAATTATGAAACAAATGCTTTTTCAATCGTAAGCAACTGAAATCTGAATCCGGATTAGTGAAGAAAACTCAAAAAGCCAATTTCGAATATTTATAATTAATAAAGCATAACTAATTTCTTAATAAAATAAAACTCAAATCATTTGACGTTTTTTTAAGATTAGGTGATAACACCTGGAGAAAGTAAGAGGAATCGCAGGTACTTTGCCTCCTGCTGTTTATTAAAAAGAAAGGAGACTACAAAATAACATACCAATCATTTATTTCATACTATAATATTATTAATCTCGATACAAGATAGATGTAAATATTAAGCAGGAGTATGAGTGTAGTACACAATATGCAGATGAGTTCGGCACTGGATTAAACAATGATAAAACTAGTATTGACACAACACATATAATTAATTAAACAGATACTGATTTAGTGTTTTATTTGTGCATTCTGGTTGGCTTGGTTTATGTTAGCGTTAACAGGAGGTTGACCCTGCACTTGGGGCTGTTGGAATTGACCCTGAGGTTGTTGAGCTTGTTGCTGTTGTAATTGACCCTGGGGTGGCTGACCCTGTTGTTGTTGGAATTGACCCTGAGGTTGACCTTGTTGCTGTTGGAATTGACCCTGAGGTTGACCTTGTTGCTGTTGGAATTGACCCTGAGTTTGTTGAGCTTGTTGCTGTTTTAATTGATCCTGGGGTGGTTGACCTTGTTGTTGTTGGAATTGACCCTGAGATGGTTGAGCTTGAGCTTGTTGCTGTTGGCCTTGTTGCGATTGGAACTGTGTCTGAGGTATTTGACCTTGTGCTTGGGCCTGTTGTGAGTGGTGTTGATCTTGCGAGGCTTGACCTTGTACTGGTGGTTGCTGACCCTGTTGTTGCGGTTGGAATTGTCCCTGTTGTTGATATTGTTGTTGTTGGTAATTACCCTGAGGAGGCTGTTGTGCTGGAGGTTGTTGACCTTGGTGTTGAGGTTGGCCCTGGGGATATTGTGGCATCTGATTTGGATGTTGTTGATAGCCTTGCTGACCAGGTGGGGCAAATTGTTGACCTTGATATTGTGCTTGTTGGTACGCTTGTTGCTGCTGCTGATGATAGGCCAATTTTTGTTGTTGATACTGATGAAGTTGACGTTCAGCTCCTGGTACCGGGCGGCCATGAGCGTCAACCTGGAAAACGATTATTATTTTATCTTTCCACAAACTGATTTTAATTTTTAGTGCCCATTTTTAAAGAATGTAATTTAATAGGCATTTATAACACCCTACAACTCAAACAGGAATTACTAACCAAAAAACAGCAAAAGAGTATCTATAGTGCGAGTTCCAGCGAGAAATTATTACGTACATATCAATACCTACAGATACCTATTGAACGAACAGACTTTCTACAGAAGGCGAAAAGTAACTTTGTCTAACTAGGACTTGTCAACCTTGAAAGTGATGTAAATCTCTAGTTAAATACGAACCAATCCACGTTGTTGTAAATATGCCAACTCTTCCAGCCTCCTACGTTCGTACTCAGCGTATTCTGCTTGAGAGTAGATTTGATTCTCATCAATCGATTTCCATCCTGCAACATATTAATTAAAATCAATCAAAAACAATTACATATTATCTGTTGCTTAATTCTTTATGTTCCTATCTTATAACATTTTATTTTACTATCTGCACTAACACGTCTAGATTGAGCCTTTTGCTGCTAGACAACGAATAAAAACAGCCAGATTTATTACTTTAGTGTGCGTGACAAGCTACCTCTTACACTCAAGATTCGAACGTCACTTTGTGTTAGTGTGCGCTCATTGTTCAAAATATAGGTCTGTCAACTGTCAACCTCAATTTTGTCATAGTCTATCTAGACGTATAGATGATCTAAGATTATTACCTTCGTCCTGGTTAAAGTTGGCGCGCTGCGTTTCGAGCATGAACTCCTGGAAGTCGATGAGGCCATCCCGGTTCTTGTCGTACTCCTTGAAGACGTGTTCCCTCATGCGCTCCATCTCCTCGGCGCGCTCATGCATATCCTTATTGGGCCCACCCGGCCCGTACACTTTGTCCAGCTCCTTTATAAACAACGCCTTCACTTCGTCGGCATCCCAAACACCGTTCCCGTCCACATCTACATATTACAATACCAACACACTTATACAATAAATTAATATTATAACTTATGTCGTGGTCGCAAAATATGGGCTTTATGAGGAAGCTCATCATCGCTCAGAGGGCAAAGGAGTGCTATGCTCGGTCTCCATGCGAGATCGATAGATAAATGAGGAGAACCCGAGAAGTAGAGGTGGTCGTTAAATCAATAAACTGTTTTTATTAACAGTTTTATATTCGTTAACGAATTAACTGTTTTTCTTCAACGAAAAAACCTGAACCTGAACATAATAAGCTAATAAATTCAATCAACGTCTTCGCCCGTAACTCGCAATAAATGAAGAATTTTAATGCCTCACGAAAACAGCTTAATTCAAAAGAGTTGACGAATTTGCGAACGATAACGTTGACTTGATATTATATTGACGAAATAAAAACCTAATAAAATCTAAATTATTAATAAATGCATTAACCGATTTTTCAAAACCCGTTGACGAATTAACAGTTTTTTCAACCTGTTGACCATTGACAAAAAACAGTTACATTAAATTAATTTAAAAACCTTCAATGACACACCTCTACCGAGAAGTTACCGAGCCCATGTGGTTGCGAAACTGAAATGGCAGAGGGCAGGGCTTCGAACGGCGACCACGTACCGGAAGATGTAGTATTGGTAGGCCTTCGAGTAGTTTGGATGAGGGCAGCGCAGGACCGATCCTCATCTAGAAGTTGCCTCTCTTTCTATCGTGTGACTCTAACGACTCTTCTGACGACGTTAGGGTTATCTTCTTTGAAAATTTCAATCTGAATAAAACACTTTTTAAATGATTAAAATGCGTGTTATTGTAACTGTGTTTTAAATGTATTTGTATCATTAAATTTTTGAGTAAGATTTACATTTTATTTATTAATTTAGTTCACCCGACATTTTGAGACCTTTCCGCATCACGTTTTCAGGTCGACTACTCTCTCGAAACGTGGACCGCCGTTTCACTTAGTAAAAAACATGAATAAGTGAATAATTTTAAACATTGTCTAATTTATATTATTAATGAAACTGAAACTACATTTATTGACTTCTTAATGTAAACTTTTAGATTTTTCACATCGGTTACAATAAAATAGCCTATTACTAATCCCCCAAGAAGACCCAAGTTTAAGCGTTCACCGCTAAAAAGTCTCCCTTTGTCGTATGTCCACAACTGCATATCACTCTTCTAACTACCACACCTTTTATCCACATACTAGGCTTCGATTTAACGATAGACGTTCAGTTCCGTGATACTTGGAAGGGAAGGCCAATTAAGCCTCTAAGAGCCTGGTGTACTAGCCTGGTGTACTCAATAATAAAACAGATCTTTGATCCTTCATGATGTATTTTGTTCGATAGGTGTTTGTTATGTTTTCATCAAACTATTTTAATTAACAGCAACTTTGTAGTTTTCGTCAGTGTGCTTCAGAATGTCGGTGACATAGTGAACTTGGCTGCATTTGGTGGAATAAAGGTGTACTGGTGATAACTGATTAGTCTACAAGAGCACAAAAGAATTAAGAATTTATTAATAACATCTACAAAGTGCTTTTATTAATACAAATTGAAAAATTAGGTTGATTAATTATAAATACTTTCATAAATACTTTCTTTTCTAATTGTAAATAAAAAAATAAAACTATTTTACGGCTACCTATATAGGTATTGCATATGCAATACTCTCATCAGTGTTTTTAGTATACATGAAAAATTAATTAATTAATTAATCTCGCATATATAGGACGACCCGTATAAAGCGAATTTAATAACTGTTAAAAATGTATATTTTCTTTGTGCTTTGGGTAAATTCACAACAAAAACCGACGCTACGGCAACCAAGTATGGTACGTTACTTAGTCGGAATTTATTTGTAACTTATTCACCTACCACCTTGGATTTAAAAGATGTTATTACATGCTTGGTATTAAGACAAGACTATACTAATTTTATTTCTAAAAATAAAACAACACTAAAATGTAAGTACATACATAATAAAATCCAAAATGCGTGCAACTAAGCCAAAAGTACAAATAAATTATAATATGAGTGGACCAAATAAAAAGTGAAGTGTGAAGTGTTGCGTCAGATGTGTTTGTATGAAACGGTTTGAATTGAACGAACACAAAAACGAACAAACGTATGTTTTGTTTACAAAGTATTTATAAGACCGTAAAGTAAACATAAAATTACTTTATTAAATACATTATTTGTATTTGACAATATCTTCAATTACTTTCATGTACATACTCCGAAACCATACCAATAGGTACGACTTAATAAGTATTGTGGAGTGGAGATATTATAATTTAGGAAAAATTATTTAAAAAGGAAACCGTCATAAGTGCTTCAAACTGTAAAATAACAATTCTTTGTTAGAATTACATTAAATTAATTAAAGTGACAAAAATTAAAATTTGATAATTTAAGTAATTTAAACGTATCGACATCTTAGTCTGGTTTTTATTGAACCAGCCTGGGCTCTATATACAATACAATCTAATCTTCGAATAAAAATATCTTAACGCGCCTAAAAAAGTTTTCACCTTATATGAATAAATGTTGATTAAAACGTGAAAGCAAAAGTTACGTGCCGGAACCAAATTGTAGGCGTTTCCCCCCATTAACAAATTAGGGAGGGGGGAGGGTAGACTTTTATTTTGGTTTTTCTTGAAAACTGTGTATTACGTTGTAATAAGAGTGGTAGCACTATAATCGTGGACCAAAGCTCTATCAACTACAATTCATTAAAATTGGTTAGGTTAAGTTAACAATTAAATTTCATTCAATGATGTCTTTTTTCTCTCTAATCCGATAATCGGACGACTAATTAAATTCATTCGTCCAGTTGCCGGACGAATAGCAACAGCCTAATAATAAATTGTTTGTCCAGTACCCGTATTGATAATTATAAATTGTTCGTACGGTAACCGTATTAATAATTATAAATTGTTCGTACAGTACCCGTATTAATAGACTCAGCCTATTTTTTATCTCCCCTAAAATTTTCTTTTTAGCGTAAAATAATGAAACAGCAATATGTTTCACAACACGTCTGACGCAACCATAAACAACAAACAAACAACATAGAAAGCACGCCGTGGACCTTACCATGCATCATGAAAAACACCTTTGGGTCGAAATCGCTTTCGTCCATTTTGTCGACACTTTTCCACAACTCTAACAAGTGATTTCTCGTCGCGGGGTGATGCAGCTGCCACAGACAACATATAATACAATTAATATCTCTATCGAACCACCGACACTCACCGTGCATCATGAAGAATGCTTTCGGATCAAACTGTTGATCCATATGATCCTGTTTCTCCCAAACCTCCTCGAGTTGTTGCTTAGAGCCAGGGTGGTGAATCTGTATCGTTGCAATGTTTCGTTATGATAAAAATGGCAACTCAACAAATATAAACAAAATGTACAATAACTCTAAATTAAAACTCTAAATTATTATCTTTAGAATTTACAAACTGAAATCTTTTGGACCCAATCTGAACTTTTTTTTATGAAAATAAGGGATGTGACGAGCAGGACGTTCAGCTGCTGATAATTGGTACGCCCTACCCATAACAATGCAGTGCCGGTCAGAATTCTTGGAAAATCCAAAAATTCTGAGCGGCACTACATTTGAGCGCGTCACCTTGAGACATAAGACGTTAAGTCTCATTTGCCCAGTAATTTTACTAGCTACGGCGCCCTTCAGACCGAAACACAGAATGTTTACACATTTCTGCTTCACGGCAGAAATAGGCGCCGTTGTGGTACCCATAATCTAGCCGGCATCCTGTGCAAAGGCGCCTCCCACTGGTAAGCTTATTTGGTAGTAGTTCATTAATGTTTTATTAAGATTATATTAATTTTAAATTAACATTAACAGTGTTTGCTGTAGGCACACTAACCCATCGAATAAATCTGTATCATTTAGAATAAAATAAATGTCTCTAAATAAAAATTAAGGCTTATTGAAACCCCTTTTACCCCATTAATACATAAAAGGCGCAAAATGTAGGTACAACAAGTCTATACTACTACATAAGCGCCACATAACTTTTTTTTTAATTTTAGATAATATAAGTACGTCAATTAAGCGAAATTCTAGTTTTTATAAAAAAATTCTAGAATCCAATAGAATTCATGGGTAACAACATAAATATTACATTGTTTGGTGGTGAAACCGAAAAACATAACGCGCTGCATATTCTTTAGTATTTCTGTTAATAATGTTCATCTATAAAATATATTTTAATCGTGCAGCCCTTTGAAATATTTGGAATAATATATTCATAAACGTGACAATAGACCAGATGATAGATATTATTTATGAATATTTCATGCTAGTTCCTTCAAATATCGCCGCAACTCCACAATGCCGAATACAATAACAGATAATAATAAATTAAATACGAAATATTTCAAATAAACATAGACGACACGAATATGTCCCCGATATGAACGATTTCGTGGTCACGTCGATTGGCGCAGCCGATAAGAACTCGAGAAAAAAAAAACGTTGCAAATGAAACAATTCAACCTTATCAAAGTGGGTTGTAAGCGAATGCGAATAATAACCCTACAGTTGAGTGAACTAATAGGTTCTGTTGCGATCCACCTGATTCAAGGATAAATCAAAACTCATGGAGAACTTCTATCTCACTGGCCTAGTAGTAATTACTAATAATGGCTCGCAGATGGAAAAAAAATATTTGTTGTCTTATTCTCCTTATAAAATATAATATCGTATCATTTGTCCATTTTATTAAAAGTTTTTTGACAGCTTGACGACTCACAAGTTATAGTGATGTTCTAAATTTAATAATTTATTGCTCCTACAGGGTGAGCACCAATACACTTTCTTAATAACTAAGTCAGATATATTTTTAGGTGACAACCCAATTATAGGTGCAAACCAAAATCAAGTTACAAAAGGGACATTAACATACGTTTAAGCAGATTAATAATAAAAATATTACAAATAAAATGTAAAGGACGTAAAAATCGATATTCCTTTGTTATTTTGTAAAAAATATAACATTTCTTTTCGTGTTTATTTAATATTAAAATAAACATTATAATCGTAGAAATTATACATATGAAAGTTCTCAAAAAATTTTAAATAAAACACATGAAATTATCACTACATACTACGCGAAAATGGAGAAAATGTGGACTATTCAATGTAAAAAATATAATATTCAAAATCAAAAGGAAACCAGAACGGTATTTGATCGATGAAATGGCAGCAGAATATTTTCAAATCGTCCTTAGGATTCCTCCATATATATCATAGCCAATACAACGCCATAGGGCTCATATGGGCACAAGTAAAAGGGCATGCTGCAAAAACAATACAAACCCACCTTTCACAGCGAATGTTGAAAGAGAACTGGGCAAGTTTGGTGGAGAGAACTAAGAGTCATAATGTCTGATTGGGACCGTGACATTGCATTTGATAACTTATGCACACAAGAGCTAATCATTAATATTGGCTGGATGATCTTGTTACCAGGAGGTCTGCTTGATGTGTTTTTTATAATTATTATTTCCTTTAAAGTTAAAGTTATTATATATTTTATTTTATGAAATGCTCACATAATGCCTCTATTTATTTACGGTATGTGTGGATTGATGCATCTACTATACTCAATAACTCTTGTGTTTATAAGTATTAATTTAATTTTTTTTTTTCTTTTTTTTACTTACCCGTGTAAGCCTTTCAGTTTTTGACATTTGAGTATTTTTGTTGCGTCACTTTGCATATATTGTAATTGAAATGATTTGTAAAACAAATAAAAATATAAATCTTGACTTAAAAGATTGGCAATGAGTTTCTTGCTACTTCTTCTCATTAGCTCAACCCTTTACGCAGTAGTGGTAAATTCAATAAGAAACAATTTTTGTTTTTTAATTTGACACGAATAAAGTGTTTTTAAATTTGAATATTACCGAAGTGTCCTCATGGGACGAATCTAGTATAAATGATGATTGATTCTGACGACTCATGTTCATAAATGAAATTAAACTATTTTAGTTTTTTTTATATGTATACTCTAATACTAAAAAGAAAATAAAATTTACATAATGTTTAAATAATGTTAATATTTTAATTTATTGGTTTCAACAATTTGCATATTATCATTTATTTCTACCGATTATTTGTTAACTGTTACACAATCGTAGTAATCGTTATGTGTGGCACATCACTAAGGGGGTGGTTCCGTCCATGCAGTACAATATTATTTGTATGATATTAGAGCTTCAACAATACGAAACTTCATGGGTGTGAGCTGTTAAAAACTATTAATAAAATGGATAAAGTATAGGTGATGTCTCCACACAAATGTTTTCTTCAATTTCCTTCTTATTTAAAGCTGCCAGAGTAGCAGTTGTTCCTACAATTGCACTTGCAAACTTAGATTATATGGGCAATTCGCTAATAATGAACTAACGAGTTACAGCGAAGCCGTGATTTAGAAAGTGTTTGTTACAACCCGTGACGCGCGAGTATAACAAGTCTGCGGATGAAATGACATGCATCAGTTAACGTATCAGAAATATGTCATGTAACACCATGACTCATATTATGGTATGCTTAAAACGCTCACCGGTTTATGGTGTTTCTTTGCTTCCTCTTCTGCTTTCATTTTCTCCATGTACTCCTTCTTCTTCGCTTCATCCAACGCTTCTAACTTCTGGTGCTTTTCAAACTCTTTTTGCATTTCGTACTCCTGAAAATATTATTTTTCTGTTAATTTTATTGTATTTTTTTACGGTCTGGGATGTAAAGTCGGAGTTGATAAGTCGTTGTACAACGATTTCAGAAGAGGGAATCTATACAAGCCCAACCCAACCGTCTCCGCATTACCAAATTGTGGGCTGGTAGACAGCCAGGTCGGAGATGTTCTGTATGTTAATAACCACATTGAGGAATTTGCTAGAAACTGCGACAAATATTACGCTAACACGAGAAGCAAACATAAACTTGTTATGCCTGAGACTTTATTAAGTCAAGTTAATAAGTCTTTTAACTTAAGTTACAACATATTATGCTTTAACGACATGATCTCAGAAGATGTACTAAACAAATGTGTTGTGAAATTTAAGAGAATTGTTGAAAACGTTTGTGTAGTAAATGTTATTATAACATAAATGAATTTCTTAATGATACCACAGACTTGGAATCGAGCGAACACCCTCGGGCTATCTAAATAATGTTTATTGTACAATATTACACTGTAATCCATATTTTTATATAAAAAAATCCGCTGAGTTACTTGCCCGGTCTTCTCAAGCTGAGGCACACTTTTTTGAGGGGGTGGTAGCTTTCGACTTTCATTAAATGATATAACATCCTATTTTGAATTAACATATTTGAATTTGAGTTAGGTTTTTTAAATGCAATATTGAATGGTCCCCCACTCCTGTGTGGAGGACACACACAGGAGTCTTGGAAATTTTTAAAATTATACACATACACAGAAACTTAATAATGACCATTTTATTCGGTCGAGAATAAGGATTTGGCGAGAACTATTTTACTGCTTTTTAGTTGCTTCTCTTTAATTATATATATTGTAATTGAAATGATTCGTAAAACGATGAAGCTGTAAGTGATGATATTTTAGAGTGGCAGTGCTACTTCTTCTCATTAAAGCTCGACGTTTCCAAAAGTGGTGGTAAATGTAAAAAGAAAACTTTTGACATTCATAAGTGTCATTTCCTTGACCCACATGATTAAAGTGATTTTGATTTGATTTGATTACTACTCTGAAGTACTATATTATTACACTATTACTTACTAAGCTATGTAAGTAAACTGTCTAGGTCCTCAAAAGTAGGTCACGTGGATAAATGACAGACCAGAAAATAAACTAACCTTAAACTGTTCCTTTCTCTGCTTATCGGCTACTTCAAGGTCCGCTGTGGTTTTCTTGATCAACTTTTTCAGATCTTCAATTTCGAAAGTGTGTGGGTTCTGGTGATCCAAATGGTCACTGGAGGCCACTTTACCTTCATGTTCCAGATTATTCTCCAGCTCAAATTGCTATAACAAATAAATTTATCTATTATTTCTGCTCTGAAAGC
Organism: Leptidea sinapis; assembly: GCF_905404315.1. Classification (NCBI taxonomy): domain Eukaryota; kingdom Metazoa; phylum Arthropoda; class Insecta; order Lepidoptera; family Pieridae; genus Leptidea; species Leptidea sinapis. The sequence continues at coordinate 25,533,640 of NC_066312.1, read as the reverse complement.
ATGAACTGACAGCATGAGTCATTTGTGACCTTCAGTGAGGTGGACCTCGTGGAAATGAAGTTTTAAGCCAGTGCTTCTTTGCATAAGGATGCCGGCTAGATTATGGGTACATGAAGCAGTAATGTGTTAGCATTATTGTGTTTCGGTTCGAACGGCGCCGTAGCTAGAGAAGTTACTGGGCAAACGAGACTTAACATCTTGTGTCTCAAGGAGACAAGCGCAATTGTGGTGCCGATCAAAACTTTTGGGATTTTCAAGAATCCTGAGTGGTACTACATTGTAATGGGCAGGGCGTATCAATTACCATCAGATGAACGTACTGCTCGTCTCGTCCCTTATTGTCATAAAAAAAAGTGATAATTGCCCACCATTCTGACACTAACGTCGCTACCGCCCTTTTCTGTAGGTACCCCAGCATTGGATACCTATTGAACCTATAAATATAATTAGGACAGTTAGAAATTTTAATTATTTTACCTTGGTGGCAAGATGCCGAAGCCTTTCCAACTCACGACGTTTGATTTCATCCAATTTACTCCGGACATTATGATTCACAAAGTCCAATTGCTCCGCTATTCTGCCCGTCTGCAAATAAATACTACTGTCCTATTATCATTGCAATGGTTTAATATGTGTAATATTGAGTTTATTTTTGAGACTCATATAACATACAATTATAATCAATTATGAAGGAATTTACTCCAACAGGGGACTCACTTAACACCAGGTGACCCATAGGCTCGGTTGTCCTCCTCTTCCATAAAAAATAAATAATAGTAACAATAACATTCTTAATATGAAAAGCAAGTAGCTGCACGTAACATGACTGAGTAACATTTAACAGAAACTCTTACCCTGATATCATCTTCATCAGCTTTTTCCAACCGTTCATTAAATTCAGGATCACTCTCCAGGGCTTGCACCACCTCCTTCAAATAGCGATGGTATTCCATATACTCTTCCTATTGACAGAAAACATTTATCTCCATGTAGTTATTTATCTTGCAGAATTTAATACAGTTACTAATAGTAATTTATAGCGACAAGTAAATTAAATGTATTTCAGTTCAAACTTTTAACTGCTAGGTTGCAGAAAACATCTATAAACTTAATGTTTCATTAAATAAAATACGATCACTTTCTGTTTCATTTTGACAGTCAACGGTAGCATGTGATTTAATGAAACATTAACTCTAAGAATGCTTTCTGCAAATACCGGTAAATCCCATTTGTTTAATAAGAATTTAGAAAACAATACTTAAATATAATGTGTTCATTTAATTGGTCATTGTTAGTGGGCATTTTTGTTAACTGCCGTGTATTAAGTACTTGTTGCAACACCAGATTGATTAGACTATCAATAACGAAAGTACAAAGCATTGAGTGGTATACATTAATTAGCCCATGATGCATGTTTTTTTAATATTCGCTAGCTTAGCCCGGCCATGCTACACTGTGGCTATTATTTTGACTTCATGTTTAACAGTCAGTTGCTATAACATTTGCGCAAACCCGATGTTTAATATAAAGGGTGGCGCAATAGAACGTGCATATTGCGTCCTTATTTTTCTTGGGGAATAAAGCGCGCGGGCGGGGTCTAGTATGTTTAGTGGAACTCGTGGAGTTCTAGTCGCCAGTCGTAGATTAAAACACATTCATGAATGTTATTAGTATCTATTTAGTACAAATTTACTAAACAATGGCGACTCTACATCTAAAGCTGTTGGGTGTATGGAAGAATGAAGACTGTCTAACAGATAATCTCTGGAATAGGGTAACAAAGCATCCTCGCAAAACTTCCATCATTTGGGCTTCCCGAGAGCTTATGCAAGTGGACCTCCAGCTTCCTCACTGGGCGCAGCATACAGGTCGTTATCGACGGTTATTGCTCGAATCCCAAGCCCGTGAACGCTGGAGTGCCCCAAGGCTGTTTCTTCTGCATATCAATGATATGTTGGACACCGCCAACATGCATTGCTATGCAGACGACAGCACTGGTGATGCCGTATACACGGGCCATGCAGGACTCTCTCGGGAAAACGTCGACCAGTGCCGGGAGAAACTTGTGTCTTCTATCGAGTCCTCTCTCGAGAAGGTCGCGGAATGGGGTAAGTTGAACCTTGTCCAATTTAACCCCCAGAAGACTCAAGTTTGCGCGTTTACCACTAAAAAAACCCCATTTGCCGTATCACCGCTCTTCGAGAACACTTCCCTTAAAGCCTCGCCTAGTATCGGAATACTGGGTCTCGAAATCTCGAGCAATTGCCAATTCCGTGGCCATCTGGAGGGCAAAGCCAAACTGGCTTCAAAGAAACTGGGCGTCATAAATAGAGCACGGCAATACTTCAGGCCGGCCCACATTCTAGCGCTCTACAAAGCGCAGGGCCGGCCTCACATGGAGTATTGCTGTCATCTCTGGTCTGGCGCACCCCAGTATCAGCTCGATCCATTTGACCGCGTGCAACGCAGAGCAGCTCGAATTGTCGGGGACCCAGTACTCTGTGAACGGCTGGATCAATTAGCGTTGCGTAGAGACGTCGCTTCATTTTCCTCGTACCACGAAGCTGTGGAATGGGCTTCCTTGTGCGGTGTTTCCGGGACGATACGACATGGGTACCTTCAAGAAAAGCGCGTACACCTTCCTTAAAGGCCGGCAACGCTCTTGTGATTCGGACTATGCACAATGCTGACCAGTCTGGTGTAAATGAATTAAGAATTTACACAGACGCCTCGAAAATGGCTACTGGAACTGGTGCTGGCATCTTCTCACAGGAACTGAACATACACAATTCCATACCCTTACCCCGACGAGTGTCACCAAACCCTTGAACAAGTTGCCCCTGATAACCGGGTAACTCTGCAATGGATCAAGGGACATAGCGGTTTGTTGGGAAATGATGCAGCTGATGAGCTTGCAAGGCGGGCATCGGCAAATCTAGTGACTGTTCCATTGGCACTTCTGCCACTGCCCTTCAGCCAAATGCGCTCATGGATACGCTCTAAGCTGTAGACGGTCGAAGGAGGCGATACCTGCACTATCGTCCAAACTGACACGTAGACTTATCAGCCTCAACAGACATGACATCTGTATAATGGTGGGCACCCTAACGGGTCACACATCACTAAACAAACACCTCTTCACAATCGCCGTAACGGACAGTCCTAAGTCTGAGGCTGTCTGGCCGAAGACGAAACGGTCGCTCACGTAATCCTGGAATGTGCGGGGGTGGCTAACCAACGGGCAAAAACCTTAACCAATACGAGGTCGCTCCAGGAAGTCTGCGAACACCCCAGGCATGTTCTGAACTTCTGGAAGGAGCTGGGCTGGTTGGCACGCGTTACTGCACGCAAAATGGACCCATGCACTAGCAAGACCACTAGGTCTAATTGCGGAAACAGGAGCCCCTATACCATACCATAGTACAAATTTAATTAAAATATGGATAAAGCATTTCGAAGAGACCTCTAAGAGATACTATAGAGATAGAGAATCTAGATACTCGGAAGAGACCGACGGCTTTACACTTGTCTACTACGAATTTTGACGTTGGGTCTTAAACTGCATCCTTATTGCTGCAATTAACGCAGCAATTGAAGGAGGCCGGCTTCGGAGCAAGGTTGGCATTTGCTGAAGAGGCTCAATTTCATATAAATTTAAGGGTTCGTAAAACGTCAAAATTGTCGTTATTGGAGCAGTGAAAACCGTAAGAAAATAACGAAGCACCTAAAACCTCCCCAGAACTTTTGAGGCCAAGAATAGCGGAGACAAGAACTTGGTTCCAACAAGATGGAGCTCCCAGCCACACATCAAATGACTCCATGGCGTTTTGAAACAGATATTCCCAGCAAGCCTCTTATTTTTTATAAGCAATTACCACTGCAACCCACAAGCACTGCATTTGTAATGTTCCTTAGCAAATCGCTTGAGGCAATTAAACATACCAATAACACAATATAACTACTGATCAAGAAAATCGCATGGCAGGACTTAAAACATGACATGACAGGTTCCAATTTTTAACAGACAATGCATAGATAATATTCATATACTTTATTACATTTAGGTTAAGAAATTTGCCCTGCATTAAATCATTAAGTTAGTTAATTTATTCTGTGTTAAATTAATGTAAGATGAAGGATGGTATTAATGGGTCATTACAAACTGCGACAATCATAATGTCAATATGTGGAACAAACATAAACTTTTTATACTTACTACTTGGTTAAGTCGAGTTAGTAAGTTTTTTATTGGGTGATGTATATTCCTTTACAACATGATCCCAGAAAATGTACAAAAAAATTTGATACCAAATTCAAAAGAATTGTTATAAAAATTGTAATGTGTATAAATGATTTTCTTTATAGACTGGGAATGGAGTGAACATGCTCAGGTTTTAATAATTATAGATACTACATGTATTTTAACTAAATTAAGAAAAAAAAAGTTAACTGAGTTTCTTGTGCCCCTTTTTCTCAGGTCTGTGGCATACTATTCCATTTTTTGTCATTCAAAAAGTGATTTTAAATTGTATTTTTTATACAAATCTTTGAATTTGAATTTTATTTTGATCTTAATTGAATTCATATTTAAAACCTTTTATATTTAATATTATCATAGTTGTACAGAAAAGTTTTAGGTGGCCGTTTTTTGGCAAATGGGTTTAGTTGAATAATATCCATAGTAATATACATATTTGATGGATAGCAACTACTTCATAATTTAAATAATATACACACACATAATATATCTTCAATCTTAAAAAATTAAACAGCATTAGCTTACCAAGTCATCTTTGATCTCACTGTCTTCTTTTGCCTTCTCATTAACTGGTGGTGCATATGAACAATGGAGAATTGCTATAAGTAGCATCAAATATAGAATAGGTCTCATTCTGTTATCTGCAAAGCAATGTAACTAGTTAAATTTCTTTTGTAACAATCTTAGGTATCTTTTTTATGGTAGAGGACAAACAAATGTTCAGGTCATCTGCTGCTAAGTGATCAACACCACACATTCACATTACCCTACAACACTAGAAGAATCACAGCAGTTTGGTTGTAGAAATATATTAAAATCACAGAGATTTTATGTAAAAAATGACCACAAGTCCATCAGTTCCAAATAATATAAAAATAAAATTTTGAGTGGAGGAATGTTACATCACTGACTGATCATTGAAAAATATCAAGATTTTACTATAAATTTTAAAGGGTAGTATTGTAGCTACTTGTACTTTCTATTTACCTTGTAAATGTACATATGCGTTATATGTTATATAGTTGCTATACACCTCATTTGGTTCGGATTTCGACTATTGTAGTACTATCAACTACCTATGTCAAAAATTTACTAAGTAAAACGATAATGCATTAACTTAACAGTACTTCCCAATTCCTAAGAATAATGCTATGAAGTTAATATGTAGGTAAGACCGTCCAACGTAGGTAATTATTCACAAAAGTCAATACATAGGTAAGTAGGTACCTACTTTACTAGCAGAACTGAGTTCTGACGTGTACTTATTATAATAAAATTTGTAGGTATTGTTTTTTTTTTTGGGATTTTATGACCTGGTAACTAAGACCTTTAAGTCTTTAATGTAGGTATAGAGTTGTAGATATTACAAAGAATACATTTACTCTAACATTCTACCACAGAGTAGGGATGGATACCTAAATAGTTATTATATTATTTTGTGAAAAATAATTTTACTTGCACCTTGGCTTCATACACAGAACGGAAAAAACTAGTACAAGTGGTATCAAATTATTAAAGTGAAACTTTTATTACACCGTCTCAAACATGTTCGTCTGTGTGTTGCATGACGCGTGACGGTCGGGCGGTGCCTATAGTTCGCAGCACCTGACCGTGTTGTGTATAGACTATTACTCATTTGTTTCAGTGCTCCACGCTATTTTGTTTGTTTTTGTCAGTGTTTAATGTAATCCTTTTCAATCATTATTTAAAGTGAAACTTTTATCACATCGTCTTAAACTTTTTCGTCTGTGTGTCGCGTGACGGTCGGGCGGCGTCTATAGTTCGCAGCAGCTGACCGTGTAGTGTATAGACTATTGAATTAAACCCTTATAAAATATTGTTTTCAGTTTTTTAATATGTGTATATAATCTAAATAATTGTTAAGTATTATGTATGTCGTACTCGCCCTGATTAAAAATATTTATTGAAAAGTATTGGAAATCAGTCACCCCATGTAAACTGTATATCTGTATATACATTAGTAAATTGAAGTATTCAAATTTCATCATTTTTAATTCTTTTCAATCAATATTTTTATTCCAGGTTTAGGAGTTCAATAAAAATATTAGCCGGAGACTTAGTCTAATATACTATATTATTTTCCATTATCATTCCAATTTTCCAAGTATAAAATTGAGATTGATTAAGCGATTTTTATACACTTAATGGCATATTATTCCAAAAATTTTTAGTTAAATGTCTATAATGTGAAAAAAGTTTCACTTTTACCGTGGTTTCATAAAACCACACATCCATTTTTACTATGGAATCCGATGACACCAAACTCACACATTATTTTATCTATTAAATATGTAACACTTAATTCCGGCTCTATGATACTAAAATGAATTATTTTATAATATTGATTAAAATAATACTGGATTTAAAAACCTATAATTTAATTTAAAGTGCCGGCATAGAATATATACTTTGTCTCTACCTTTTTTTACCAGCTAGTTCTAGATATTATATTTCAAATCAAAATAATGATTTTGTTTGGGTAAGAATTCTAATTTCAAATTAATTTTATTTTAAAAACATGGAATTCTTTTTCCAAAAGTAGTCATTTGTTTATTGATTAGTGTTACATTTTCATCGGATTTCAATATTTTTCGTCATCATGGATACGTTAAGAATTCGAGTAATTTTGATGATATTATGAGTACCGTCGTGGCAGCAACGCGGCACAAGCGGCACGAAACATCAACGACGCTTACAGAGCTAACACTACAAACCAACGCACCACCTGTTATTGGTTTACTCGCTTCCGTTCTGGAAATTTCAACCTGAAAAATTAACCTCGCGGTCGTCCGGTTGGTCGACAATGACGAATTAAAGGCGATTGTGGAAGCTGATGATACACAATCTTCGGCTGAATTAGCAGCAGCTTTCGACGATAGCGTCAAAACAGTATTGGTCCATTTGCGTCAAATTGGCAAGGTAAAAAAGGTTGACAAATGGGTGGCCCCACGAACTCAATGATCGCCAGCGCGAAGTACGCTTCTTGACGTGCTTTGCACTGCTCAACAGACACACAAATGAAGGAATTTTGAACCGCATCGTTACCTGCGATGAAAAATGGATTCTGTTTGATAACCGCAAGCGCTCAGCAAGTTGGTTGGATCCTGGTTCAGCAACTAAACAATACCCTAAATGAAAACTTACTCCTAGAAATGTGATGGCCACTGTTTGGAGGTCTAGCGCCGGTGTGATTCATCACAGCTTCTTTCATTTCTCTTTCGTAAAAAACTGAACACAATGATGGAGAAGCTTGCACATCTCCAACCAGCATTGGTCAATCGCTCGTCTCCGCTGCTCCTGCACGACAACGCGCGACTGCATACTGCACAGCAGATAGTCTCCAAGTTGCAAGAACTGGGTTTTGAAGCTCTCTTTCATCCGCCCTACTCACCAGACTTTGTACCTACAGACTTCTACTATTTCCAGAATTTGGATAACTTCTTGGCGGGAAAAAAATTCAATATCCGAGAGGCAGTACAAAATGCCTTTGAAGAATTTGTTGCCTCCCGTCCAGCTGATTTATTTAAGAAGGGCATCAATAAACTGCCACTGTGTTGGCAAAGATGCATTGATTGCATGGGTGATTACTTAGATTAATACAAATAAAAATACATGAAAAAAATTATTTTAATTTTTTTCATAAAAAAAGGCAGTTTCATAGGTAAAGACCTAATACTAAATTTAACACAGAAATAAAAATTAAGCATGTTAATATGTAATGCTCTAAAGGAAAAAAGAATTAATTAAATAATGAATAAAAACCTATGTAGATTGTAGTTTGCAGTTGCTAACATAAATAAAATGTTGGGCTAATGTTAAATTAACAAATGGTTATATGTAACTATGCATTAAAATAATATAACGCTGTGGTTACTTTTAATTTTTAACAGTGTTATAATAATTATAGTTTTCAGTTAACAATAATTTCGCCAGAGTAGTAGGTACGTTATGTCTCTTAGTGTTTAAATTCTCTTTGGTGTCTCCTGTGTCGTTGCTTTACTCTTTGGTCGTTGCTATATAGTCTGTGCCAAGTACTATATATAGCTAGTATATAGCATAGTATAGTATAAACCTACATATTAATGCAAACATACATACTAACTACTAGGTATTTAAAAGCTAGGTAGTAACTATATAGGATCCATGGTTTTTTTTTATTAAATTAGCCGAACTTCAAATTAGGAACGAAAAGGTACTCTACAATTAATATTTCTCTACTTTTATAAAAAGTAAAAACACTGTTTTGTCTTTTGGTCCATAAATAATATAAGGATGGATTTTAAAATGCATGAATTTTCTCATGCTGTCGTCGCTAAAGTCTCTTGTGGAACAAACCATAAAATGAATGATCTACGGTGTCAATATGACAGCTACATAAGGCTTTTGAAAGAGTTAAATTTGGAGATAATTGAAGTGGACGTTGCATCATCCTCTTCTGATGTTGTGGTTCTTGAAGATTTAGCAGTTGTATGCCATGGGATTGCGCTTTTATTAAAGCCAAAACCTGGTAGTCCTGAAGAAGCAGTAAGTTTAAGATTCTTAATCAATCTATTATTGATATATTTTGTGCCCTGTTCATAAAATTATTTAAATTATAATTTGTATATTAGTGGATTTACCTTGGCAGTAGGCATGTTGATTTTGCTGTAATAGTATTTTTCGCAGACCCTCAGCTTTGTCTCTCACTGCCTTTCCGAGTTTCGGAATGCGGAAGAGCTACGGGCTGGTGGGTCTGTATGCCCATCTTCCTGGTGTTAGTATAACAATCACCTTCACCTCCTGCCATTTTCTGGGAATAAGCTAGATAGAAATACCTGACATGAATAAAAATAACTGGAATATGTTTGTGAAAAGGAATGTTCTCTCCTTCCCTGTGTAGTGATGCTGTAAAGTTATACAGCTGACTGATTTTTATCTTTGGGCTATTTTCTCTCTTTTCTTGAGCAATTGTATCTTCATTCTTCTTCAGTACTCAGATTGGAGTACCCTGCACTACAGCTTTAGGATGACTCAGGGATAAACAGGTTTACTAACATGTGTTCTCCAGCTGCAGCAGCAAGCTACCAAGAGTTTCTAATAATAATAATTTCACAATTGGAATTATTTCCATGTTTAGTTAGTTAAAGTTGTCAAAAATTATTCTAATTATTTTATGGCCCTTGTTATACTAGAACTTTTAAATAGTATTGCCAAATATATTAATAAACCTGGCCTGTTAGTAGACCACATCATAAAAAATAAAGTAAAAACAAACAGGTATTTTTGAAGATTAATTAAGTTAAATTAAAATTTAGTTATTTTGCTTTATAGCTCGATTAAGGAAATATATTTGTAAAGGTTCTAGGTTTTGTATACCTATATTACGCATTTGAGCAGCAACCAGAATGGAAGGTACATACAATGACTTAGTTCTGAGACTGTCATCACTTGTATTTATGTTCCCCCATTTTTATTGTTATATTGCTGAGTCAGAAGCAAAACCGTCATTTTGCCTATAAAAGTCAAATTAAAATTTTTAGGAAATGCTTTTGGAAGTTTGCTAACAATAAGATGCCGTTAGTAATAAAAATAAATCAGATAAGAGAGTGTTATTATCTAACCCCCTTATTCAAAATAGTCTGCTAACTTAAAGCATTGCTAATTCTCACTCTGACTATTGACTTCTATTGACCTAAGTCAGAATGAGAAAAAACACTCCTTAGCGGACCATAATGAATAAGGGGGTAAGATTTGAACTTATTATCTAAGATTTATGTAACAAAAACATGCATATCTGAAAAAGTAATGGTCCTATTATTATAGGTCTTTATATTTAAGCAAGTTATAATATTTTTGCTTGAAAGCCAGTTGTAGAGTTGAGAAATTCATTCTGAAACAAATTTTTAAAATACAAAAAATTTGATGGTTTTGCGTTTATAATTATTAATAATAGCATTAAAAGTTACTGATATTTATTGCTTATATCATTCAAAATCTGTATCGGCCAGTACAAGAAAATGCTTAAAAAATAAAACTGACAGGTAGGTAACAAGAAGAAGCATTCATATTATTTTTTACTTTGTAATGAACAGAAAGCCGGCCTTTAGCGGCCTTTAAAAACACGAATAATGTGTTATTTATAAGTATCATATAGTTTTAAATTCTTAATAAATTGTAAATATGATTTGATAGAATTACAATTGCACATAAAATAAAAAATATGACTTAGGTTGCAAGATTTTTACAATATTGTTCTTTCTACAAACATAGAATAGCATGAGGAATAAATAATTTTATGGATTTTTGCTTTGTTAGGCCAAAGAAGCATGACTTCTTGTGTGCATACTGTGAATTTCTTGTGTGTACTTGTACACATTTATTTTTTATTTTTCAATAATACAACTTTCTAGGTTTTTTTTTTTCTAAATCTATATAATCAGTATTTAGTATTATAACACTAGAAATAAGGGATTGCTTGTAACTAATTCTAGTAGGCTTCATAAGATACATAATAATATAATATAACAGCTTTAAGGGTAAATGTATACACTTCTACAATAAAGTCCCAGCCACTGTTCAGGCATTATCTATAAATAAATTTAAATGTTTTATAAAAAAATGGCTCTGTCGTAAATCCTATTACTCCACTGCTGAATATCTAAATAATCGGACAGCCTGGGACTAGATTGTGATTATTTTATAGCGACTGTACAATATTGTATATTTTTATTGAAAGAGCGCAAAAAAAAAAGAATGCTGGGAGAGTTTCTTGCGCCGCTTCTTCTCTCTCAGAGCGCCATTTGTTTCCGAAGCGGTAGTAGTATCTAGTAGTATAAGAAATGACATCAAAAAGAATTCTAAAGGAATCAATTTTGAGAAAATAAATGCCTTTTATGCCTTTTTATGCCTTTCGCCTCGATAACTCGGCAACTGGAAGTCCTGCGATTTTGTCGGATTTACCACTAGATAAAAAATATAAAGGTATATTAAAGTAAAAAATTTGTTGATGGTTTTTTCGGTTTTGCCTCTTACCCGGCGATATGTGATAACATCTCATTTATATTGCAAACTCCAATCATAAACAAAACTCTGAAACTTAAACATAACTTTTATTGATTTTAATTTATAATGTATGTTTTCCAGACAAAAGCAATAAAAAATGTTTTACAGAACAATCTTGATCAGACTATTATACAAATTTCCGACCCAGATGCCAAGCTGCTAGGATCTGATGTCTTATTTACAGGTTAGTTTGCAAATTGTTCCATTTTATCATTTTCATTTATTTATTTTTAATGATAATAAACTGAAAATTATGATTGTATTAAAATTTTATATAAATAAGTAACTATGAATGGTTGGTATGAAAGTTCTATATTCTCTCTATTGTGGCTATTGCAAATTATTATTATATAGAGGTAAGCTACAAAGTACAGAGTATTTGTATGTTTTGAATAATATTCCATGTGTGTATGAATGAATATTACAGTTTTTATTTTTTTATTCAGTTTCACCATCCTTATTACTAAATGTTTTCAACTTTTAAGGTGAAAAACCCATGCAAATATAAAAATATGTTTGAAAGTTGTATATTGCGTCCTGCCCATTACAATTAAGTACCGCTCAGGATTTTTGAAAGACCCAATAATTCTGTGCGGCACTACAACTGCGCTCGTCATTGAGTCTCATTTGCCCAGTAAATTCACTAGCTACGGCGCCCTTCAGACCGAAACACAGTAATGCTTACATATTACTGCTTCACGGCAGAAATAGGCGCCGTTGTGGTACCCATAATCTAGCCGGCACCCTATGCAAAGGAGATCAAGTACTGGTCAAAAACTTCAAAGTAGCTGGGTGTCATAAATGCTCTATTTATGGCAATACTTCAAGCCCGCCCACATTCTTGCGCTCTACAAAGCGGAGGTCCGGCCACATGGAGTATTGCTGTCATCTCTGGTCTAGTGGACCCTAGCATCAGCTCGATTCATTTGACCGCGTGAAACCCAGAACAGCTTGAATTGTCAGGGACTCAGTGCTCTGTATAAGGCTGGATCATGGCGTTTTTGAAATGAAATGAAATTTATTGGGTCAATACAGTATACATTTATAGATCTTTAATTTATTGTAGTGTTTTCTATTCGGCTAATTTAAATTAGCGTGCATAAAGTTTACTTAAAATTTAAAAAATCCTTAACACTATAAAAAAAATGTCCATTAACCATTTAAACAGGAGTCCAGTAAATTGTTTCTGTGGTAAGTTTTTCTAGAGGTAGATGATATAGTTTTATATGTATAGTTTTATATACAACTATTTAGGTTTAATGTTGTTCGAGGACAATGGCCATAAAGCAATCTATCCGGTCATCATGGAACGAGGTTTCAATTCAATGGTCCTTTTAAATAAATTCGTTAAGTAGAGACATCGCTTCATTGTGTGTCTTCTACCGCATTTATCACTGGGAGTGTTCTGAAGAGCAGTTTCACCTGATTTTTGTCGCCAAATTCCACATTCGACGACACCACGACACACAGCCACACGATCTGGATGTGTGCGGTTTTCAAGGAAATTTCTAAAAATAGCATAATCTCTGGGGAAGCCCAAATGGAAGTTTTGAGAGAAGCGCCTTGTTCCATACCCGATCAAAGGCCCCTCGCTATATCCAGGCCTTCTCCCTTATTTCTTTTCTTACTACCATTCATGATAGGTACCTATAATGAATTTCATAATGATAATTGAATGACAATTTCATAATAATAATAATCACTTTAAATTAGATTATCTTTCATCATCTTTAGGAAGCTCAATTTTTTTTAATTAGGATCGAAATGACCTTTAATATGTTTTTATTTTTTTATGTTTCTCCATTTCTAAAATATCAGTTGCATCGGTGAGTGACGAACAAAGCTCGCGAGTGGGTGACTCCCTAAAGGATAGCCTCGCTGGTGTAGCCGCTCCGCGTACATAATATGATTTTGATACCTACACGGAGAGTGAGACAGGTCTATTAAATCATTGCCTTATCAGTGCCTGACATTTCGCATCCATTCAACTGTTTAATTGGTTTTCACATGCTCACATTAAGATAGTGTTAAATGGTTTGTTGAAACATATTGACTTTGATAATGATTTCAAGTCTTACTTTCAGGGAGGGAGTTCTTTGTTGGTATTTGTGATACCAGTAATGAAGCGGGCGCCAGTGCTGTGGCTGAAGCATTTCCAGAGTTTCCTTGTACTCCTATTAAGGTAAATCTGTAATTGTTTATTGAAAATTGAGCTTCATGCATATACATACTAAACGTTTACTAAGGGCCGTTCCCAATATTCAGTCTATCTCCAGATGTGGCCTACTAGAGATAAAAATCGTAACTATGGTTGACTTTTCTGTCCCAATAAACTTATCGACGGTAACTCACCTTATCCGTACTCGCTGTCTGTCAATGGGAGGACGTATAGCTTACCAGCGATAGAAATCTGTGTGAAAATTGCAATTCATGCGTCCCAATATAAGGCGATAAGAATGACTTATCGGGTATATTGGGACAGCTTCAGATTATTGACAGCTAATTAATTACTGACAGTAGAAGGTAGTTATTTATCTCTATCTGTAAATACTATATTGGGAACGGCCGTCAGAGAATTTACCTGGCGTTAAGATGAGATTTAAAATACATAAATAACAATGTAATTACTTTAATTTCTTTTTCATTTCAAATATTTATAAAAGTACTTACTTACGATTTATAATCAGTATCATCACAATGGTTAGTCTTTCCTCTCATTTTTGCGAAACATAAAACAAAGTTCCAACTAAGAAAAAGGGGGTGTAAATAAGTAGGCACCAAATAATGACTGCCTAAAATAGTCAAATAACTAAAACTTAATAAGATAGTCCAACAACCTAACAATTATAACAAAACGAATTATTACAATACGACATCAAACAAATCAAATCATTTATTAATAACACCATTGTTACAAGTCAAAAAATAACTCAATAAGTCTAATTAGGTAGTTTCTTATCAGTTTAGATGGGCAATAATACAATATTTGTAATTACAATACATAAATGTTGTTATAAAAAAAATACGTATGGTAAATAAGTGTACGTATGTATATTATTATTATTATATATATATATACAGTATATTTATGTAGGCTATTAAGGCGGCAAGTATGTACGACACACGTCCCTGGTTTGGATTTTCTTTCCAAATTTTATTGTATCAATTTCTGGGTATCTCCTTTCTAACAAAAAACTGATCATCAAAATCGGTTCATAAACAATGATTTTGCTTTGCGTCTGCAAGCTTTTTCCGTTGTCAAAATTCATAAGTGATAATTTATATTCATTCATAGTGATTTTGATTTAATTGGAAAAAAATCTGAAGTAAATATAATACTTAATTCCGCAAATAGTACCTAATAATAGCCGCTAAACTTAAATGATAATTGCGTTTGTTGGACCAGCAACCAACAAGTCAAATAAACAAAAAAAAAATCAAAGTGAATTAGTTATCATTCAAAGAGCTTTATTGAAACATTTTTAAACTTATACTTCTTAAGGCGCGGTATGAAAAAATAATGAGAGTGAAATTTTAAGATGCGCGCGCATCACTTTCACACAAATGTAACAGGTTGAAGTTGGTTCCTAAAATTTCCTGACGTTTGCGTCATTCGTTATTTATTTTTGGTATCTTAGTCCATTATTAGGACAGGCAAAGGATTCAAGCCCATACAGCCGTATTCATTATTTAATAATTAATTGTCAAAGCCATCTTTGCAAGATTTTTACAAAATTGTTGTTTCTAAAAACGAAGAGTTGAGTTAAATATATTTCTTTAACTTCACCTATTAATTCATATTTAATAGTATGTTTTTAATAGAGTTTTAAAAGTCATTCTTTCCCAGCACTTATTATGTTAAATTTCGTAACTTGTCAGCAGGCCACATGACGAGAAATAGAGAATAACAAATAGGTAGGCCCTTAAAGAGAAACATCTAAGTAAAATATCAGTTTATTTTTATTTTCAGGTGTCAAAAGGGTATGACCATATAAAAAAATACATCACAGTTGCGGGGCATGATATTCTATGTGTTGGTGCGAGCAAAGAAGCACAGGAGATGCTGAAGAGAATGGAAAGAGAAGCTACATTTTGTTATCAAACACTCACTGTGCCCGAAGATGAAGCAGCAAATTGTCTGTTTGTTAATGAAACCTTGATACACCGAGCAATTGAAGAAATACCTAACTCCTTTAAGGTTTGTAAATTTAAGTAGAAGTTCATCCCACAGTTTTGTTGAAAACACGCTGCGGTGCGAATACCACGTATCAAACTTGTGATGATGATGTTTTAAGTACTTCTACACTATGAGCTTGCTCCTTGACATGAGTTGAGGCTAGTGTTAATAACGGTATCGTATCTCTCGATTGATTAAAGAGACCGCATACGATTTTTATGTTACTTTCAACATCACCAGGGAATATTTGTATATATTTTTTGACTTACTCGTGTCAAAAAAATAATTCAGTTTACAGTTAGAAATCATCATCATTTCAGCCCTACACTGCCTGGACAAAGGCCTCCCCCGAAGATCGCCATGACGATGGGTCCTGCGCTGCCCTCATCCAATGTATCTATCGATATCATCATCAATAATACAGTTAAAATATCCTGAAATTAATTGTCAACCCATTAAATAGAAATAATATTTTCTGTTGTCACATCTAGTAAGTCGTTATCGATGAATCTACGTAATCTTGTGTAGTGAGTTGTGACTCAAGCGTGGCTCGCGTCGGCTGTTGACGTCGACCGGCCCGGGTTGGTATGATTTTGATGCGATGGTGTTTTAAAACTACCCACTAGTATTATAATTTTTATAAAATATTTATATTATATATATATATTATAAATATTATAATTTTTATTTAATATTTGTTTTAGAAATTAGAAATGTATATAAGCTATACTTACCTAATTAGCCTATTTTAATTAGTTTATATTTACTGTACGCTTTAAGATGCAATTTTGCTACCCACTTTTTATTAAATAGCCTGTTAGTTCCATTTAAGTGGAAATTCCTTTATGGAACAATAAATGTCTTAAACCACAAAATATATTGAAATGAAATAAAAGTATTTGTAAAACGATTAAGCTGTAAATGTTGATTTAAAAATGAGTTTCTGTGGCCACTTATTAAAGCTCAACCTTTTCCAAATTAGTAGTAAATTTAAAAAAATAAAAAAACTTACATTCATAACGTATTTATATACATTTTAGAAAATACAACCTTTGTTACTTCATTCCGAAACTAGAAAATTCAATTCATATAATATCTTAAGGAATCGTCTCATCCACAATAAAAAAAAATGATAGTGATACAATTCGAGAGTAGATTTTTATCGTTACAACATATCCATGGTTTAATTAATCGTTAAGAGTTATCGGACACTTATATAAATCATTTTGTTTCAGGTGTTCTGTGAAAAGATTGATTTCGCAAGGCGATCCATTTGCTTCTCTGAGCTCGCCAAATTATCATACGGTCTCAGCGCACACTGTTTGTTGGTGAGGAAGCCTCTGACCATTAACAATACTCAGTAATTATATCTACTCGAATAAATTAACAACTATTCAAATACATCAACCTCAACTTATTATACATTAATTAAAATAATTTTATTCAGTTTCCGAGTAATGTAAAGCGGTTTTTTAAGCTACCTCCTCCTAAAGACTACTTGCACAGGAAGCCGGCTAGTTTATGGGTACCACAACGGCGCCCATTTCTGCCGTGAAGCAGTAATGTGTAATCATTATTGTGTTTCGGTCTGAAGGGCGCCGTACCTAGTGAAATTACTGGGCAAATGAGACCTAACATCTTATGTGTCAAGGTGACGAGCGTAATTGTAGTGCCGTTCAAATTTTTGAGTTATTCAAGAATCCTGAGCGGTTCTGCAACTTGTAATGGACAAGGTGTATCAATTACCATCAGCTGAACGCCCTGCTCATCTCGTCCGTTAATTTCATGAAAAAACAGCTGTAAATGGTTCAATAACGGCTAACCCCGTAGGTTGGTACTAATAACGGCTTGTTAGCAGTGATATTTCAGCGTTGTATCACAGGTGTCGCATCAATACGCTATTTTTCACTCTTAGGTGTCTACTTATTGACATATCCACCAATAACTGCCACCTATTGAGTAATTCGTCGTCAGATAATAATAACATCTGAAACAACGTTGAAATAAAAAATCGTCAAATCATCGTAAATGTTCGATTATTAATTTTTACTTCGTTGAAAACCCTTAAATTATTAAAATTATAACTATGTATGATGTAATTTTAATTGTGTACGACTCGTGATTATTTTTAAAGCAAGTGCGGGCTGTCATATATAATATACTTTTTGTTGACATATTTTAATGAATGTAGAATGGTAGTTACCATACAACCTGATTGCTGAGATCTGCGGGGGAATTGTGAACATTTTTGAACATTTTCTTTTATAATTTACCTTTTTTTCTCTTATTTTTAATAATTGAATATTATTGTTTTTACATCGTTAAAATTAAAAATAAATATACTAGAGAAAAAATTGAGGTTACATAGCGCTTCCTTTAACATTAACATCAAATTACATACTGAATTGAACAATTCGAGAGACTAACTTTTTAACAATTTTATCGTGAAATTTGTATTATGCTGTGTCTGGCTGTGTTGTCGAATGTCACAGTTTAATACAAATGTAATAGAGAATAACACAAGAATATTGCCATATTTTGAATGATTATTTAACCCACTTGAATATAATAAAGATGTCAGTTCATTAGAGCGACCTAGTAGTGAGTAAACTCGCACCGCCTCCTTGTCAATCGCACTACGAGATACAGTATACTTCCATGCAACTTGCTATTTGTATGGATATATATGGAGGAATGGTTACTGGGTTCATCTAACAAGCATTATATAACCTTTACTCGACTTGTACGAAGCATAATATTTGAGCAATGTGTATCATTATTGAGTTTTAGTTTTACTTTTAATGACAAATCCCATTGGGATATAATTTTTAATATCGTTACATTTCTTATATATCAACTATGATAGTTGTAATTAGTGCATAATATATTATAATTATCTTTATATAAACTAAACAGCTTTTGCTAAAACCCTAACTTAAATACAAATTATTTTATTGAATAATTGATGTAATTTTAAGTAATTATAGAAAACTGACTTAAACTAAAATAAACATCACACCCAACCCAGAAGTGTAACATAACCTATGATATTATAGTAAGTATATTTAATGTATAACATAGTATTTCAAATATATAATGCATAAGGGATTCAAATAGTATTATATTGATAATAAATTAAGACAATTATCTATATTAACCGTTTTATAAATAATTAGTTAAACCCGGCCATTGGTTCTGTGTCGCTCGTCTGTTTGTATATTAATAATCGTGCCCCCTATTTCAATACAATGTTGGCGTTATTATTTAGGTATTAATTATTATATTCTTTTGATTATTGTGAATCTCGAAAGCCTCCTATTCTACCGTATTAACCCATTCCCTTACCTTAATCATTAAGACTGAATTAATTCCATATTTTTTTTAAACTTTATAATCTGATTAGGGTGTTAAATTATTCCACTATCCTAAACATTCCTTAAAGTCGCTCTCATTGTTAATGTCAAATATATTTCATTTATTGTACGTTAGTACATCACTATTATAAATATTATTTAAGTAAACTTATTTGATAATCGGACGATTTATTTATTCAATCGCAATCTTAAATTGTCGATTAAAGATTCGTATTTCAATCCGTTTCCTGCTTTAGGCATTTGCCAATTTATAAAACATTTTAGTGATGCATCTTTCGTCAATCCATCTATTGGATAACGTATTATACATAAATGTTTAGCTTGTTATTTGTACAAATGTGACAGTTATTAGTTTCTATATTTTCTATTACTAGCTGACCCGGAAAACTTTGTTTTGCCAAATTCCCAAATTAGTTTTTTGTAACTACAACTTCCCGAGAAATAATTAATATGGCAAAACAACGATTGCCGATTATTCGTGATGGATGAGTGAAAATTTAGTGTTGTATGTATTTCTTACTGCCATATATTTTAAGCTTAAAAAATCCAAGAAATAAAACAAATTTGGGGTAAACCAAGGGTGGTTTACTACTTAGGGGTATGAAAAATAGATTACGACCGATTCTCAGGTCTACAAAATATACATATAAAATATCATAAAAATCGATAAAGCCATTTGGGAGTAGTATGGTAACTAACAGTGTGACATGAGAATTGATATTGTTGGATTGAAATACAGATTCAGGGTCGATTGATAAATCTGTTGACCGAATATTGAACACGCATTGTATGGTGAAGTCTCTACACATTTTAATATTTTATTTGTATTTTGTTTGTTTGAACTGATTGTTAAGTTTTCCCACATTGGTGTTAAAATAAGTAAGAAATTAATGTAATTAATTATAATATTTTACTTTCTTGGTTAGTTATTTAACATCAGCTAATATTTATTGTCTTTTAAAAATAGTTATTACGTTTGAAATTTTTATATGAAGTAACAAGTAGAAAGAATTAAAAACAGTTAAAAAAAATCGAGTATTATTACAATAAGCATTACAATTTATAAATTATTTATAACCAATTGTATTGTTAGATGCTGACCTTACGACTAAACGCAAATGTTAATATGACAAGGTTCCGTCCTTGTGCAATTATTAAAAAATTTAATTAAAATGTAGGATGATGTGATAATATGAAACGTATTGACAATTATTCATATTTATAGTTTTATCAATAATATATAATACTTGGAATCAATCATAAGTTGTTTACTTTACTATATTCAGTGTTTGAAAGTAACTTAAATTTTGTACCTCTTAAAAGGTAGCATCGTCACAAATAGCTGCTAATAAAAAATATTTGTTAGATTACTATTTCTGTTCCATTTTTTTTAATAACTTTGAAGAGTTAACCGAAGCTAATAAATCTTGAAACATGTATTTTAGTAATATAAGCTCTCTTTCTATCTGATTATAACTAATGTGAGATTTTTAAAGTACAAAATTGTATTTTTTATTGTATTTGGATTATACTTAATATGTGTAGACTAGTTTATTTATTCATCTTATGTCGTATGTTAATGTTTTATTATCATTATTTGTAAAAAAATATGCGTTTGAATTAGAAGTTATATTTTCAGTGTTGTAATAAAGGGTTATTCAATAAGGACTTGGCAACTTTTTTTCAAATTAAAATGAAAACCATTAGAGATATTTCAAAAACTTGATCGTCGGGTTGAAGGACATTCAAAACGTTTATGAATGGAACTCGACTTCGCTCATATGGCTACTGCGGGCACGTTTGCAGTGGTCGATTCGTTGGACCCACATCACACAACGAATACTGCCTGTCTACTAGGGATAGAGAACTATGACTATGAAAATCGGAGTTAACGCTCTGAAAGTAGCGGCCACTGATGATGATTAATGAGAAGGTTATGTCTACTGAATAAACTGACAGTGACAGTTCGATGTTAAGTGAAAAGATGCGTTCACAAAATATATTCAAAATTGTCAAGTCCCTATTGGAAAAACCCGTATAAAGAAATAAAAAATTGTATTAGTTTCTAAAACATTAATCAGCTACAATATGTTTCATAGAAGTTATGTATTGTTATAGTACAATACCTGTTGAAAGTACAGTAAATTACCCATAACACGTGTTACTAAACAATGGTACCATGCCACGCACAATCTTAATTTAGAAATATATATAATATATTAATATGCACAAATAGCTATGAGCTCATCCACGTATTAATAAAGCTTTCTTATTAAGTATTTACTTTAATCATTCCCAATATTACCTATAGGTAAATTACTTTCGAGACTTTACTGCATTTATGTGTGTGTATGCGTGTACAGTCAGCATATAAATAATAAATACAATTAATATTTTTTTATAATTTCCATAGCCAGGTTCATCGTTTGGAACTAATAATGTTAAACGATATTTTTTCATGCTTTTTGCAAGGAATTTCATTCTTTTCCATTAACAGTTTTATCTTCCGTTGGTTCGTTTTAAATTGAATTAAAATACAATGAAATGACGTGTTTTCGTAACTATTTAATCATTTTCTATTTAAACACCTGTTTCTTTTTAAATTTTGCGTATAGTATTTTGATCATTGGAATTTCTTTATTTGTAATGTGAAAGTTGTGAATGCTTCTGCGGATTACTTGATCAAAATCATCTATTACGTATAATCATCTATCGTAGGTTTCAGATTTAGTGTCTATTAAGGTGATTTAAGGTTGGTCCCGTTCTGAAGACATTGCTTTCAGATAGGACCTTTTTGACGGAAGCCAATGATATTCCGTTTGATATAGCAACCAATTGAGCGGGAGACAGAATGCTTTTCGAAGTCTTATTCCATTCATTTGCAAATTATACAAAATGTCTTTAGTTTGGGAAGTCAAAGTTTTACCTCGACCATGCTTCAGCATCGGACCATTTTTAATTAACGACTTAACAATAATAACACTGAACAATAAATATAATAAACCACAGGAAACAAATAGTCAACCTCACAACAATTCACACCCAAAATATTATATTATTATTTATTTGGCATTCACAATTGACTTTGGACTGTCAATATATTTTCTTCTTCGAATCTCCTCTTTATAGCTATTTTATTGTACAAGGAAATAAAATTTCATGTAATATAAATATTACTACAAATGCAAAATCGTCCCGAAAAAAATTTACCTGTAGTATTATTGTGATTTGTTGTCATAAAGCATTAGGCACGTCGCTCACTAGTAAGTCGCGTCGGTTTGGGTCTGAGTGGCGCGACCGAGTCATCGCGACTTAATACAAATTATTGGAAGAAGTTGGCAGCTACTCTATACTATGTTGCTCGTTGACTTCTATGTTCCTTAAGCAGCTGTACAAGTATTCCTAGCTCATCACTGTAGCCCTAATCCTTCCATATAATTTATAATTTCTATAATCAATGCTAAGATGCAAGCGAACGGTGGATATGAGATACTCATCCTGAATTTTCGCTTTTTTGGACAATTTCGTAATAGGCGACGTCCGCGCCCCCACCGACTCTTGATCATGTGAGCGACGCCCCTTATTGTTGTTGAAGTTTACTATCTATGTAACATTTATTTTTTGTTGCGGTGGTAAATATATTGTTGCACTAGTACATACGTGTGTTTTATTTATGCGACCAGTATAATACCTAGTAGATAAAGAAATAAGTTTTGTTTGTGTTGCAAGCTTACGTGGCAAATGCCAGAGTTACAAGTGTGGCGGCTTAGGTACATCTTATTAGTGCGACTTTGAAAGTATTAAGTGCAGGAATTTTCAAGTTGTGAATAAAATAGATAAAGAAGCCTTTACAATCCAGACTTGTAAATAATTGTAACATCGATGCTTCCGATAACAACCAATAGAGACAGAGAGTGGGCTTTGAGGAAAACTGTAGCTGTAGGGGATTCCTCCACATAATAGTCAGATTATAAGTAATGATGACCAGGACATTAAGATGAACCATCAATATAATAATCACCTCTCACACGTCACCCTGCACAATCCAATAGGTGCCTACGACGCTCGAGTAAATTCCTATGTAGTCTCTTGGGCTCCCCTACTATTATATAAATTGGCATTACTTTGTCAAATGCTTGTCACTCGTCAGGCTATAAGTCGCAGAAAAATATGAAATTTTGCTACTAAATCCATTATTTGTACAGTCTCCAAATAAAATAATTGAGACAAATTATAGTACGTGCCAATTATTTTCGACCACTCGGCATCTTGGGCTGAGTCCTGGATATTGAAAAGTCGCCTCTCTGGTGGGTAAGATGCATGAAAGAATTAATTGACTGATTTTTGGCTAAAAATGATCGGCGCAAACGCAATAAATCACCAGAAATAAAATTGTATATAGAGTTACTTAAGAAAATCAATAATGTATAATTAAATAAAAAAACCGGTGAAATAAAAATCTATATGTTTATTAACTATTCAAATTCGTTACATATCAACTGTTTCATATTTACAATTCGATAGTTAAAATTAAAATTGGTTTAATTTAACTAATTAAACAGTTAAAAATAAAAAAAATAATAGACGTCATAGACACATTAATTGCAGTATCGCGATATAAAATGTAATCGAAAATATTTCATAAACCATCTTATCTAATTGAAAATCTTAACATTACTATAAAACTGCTTTGGACTTTGGTTGTATATATTGAGATTCATTTAAGAACATAGGTAGCTGTTTATCTAATAAAGTGTGAGTGAGTATGAATTTTACTCGAAAGTTAATTATGTCGAGGACAACACCTCAATTTCAATAGACAGGTGCCAATCGTTTTACAGAGTATTCACATGACAATACGTAATGTATAATATAGATGTTCACTATTCAAGTTATGAGTTCAGTTCCGTTCTCTTGCAAGTGCGAACGTTAACGGGGAAGAACACGTTGAGCTCGATCAGGGTCGCCAGAACGAGGAACATGGCATACATCGCAAGGCATGCCCTTCCAACGGCAGCATCCAATTTGAATTTGTTAAACCAAAACGTCAAATACAGCAACAAGAGCGTCGACAGTAGCGATATTGCGGAGTATTCCAGACCCATCGAGTTTATCTTCACCTAATAAAATAACAATAATTTAACTATTCAATAATATATACTTATAACATACAAAAAGATTATCATGGTATTCAAACTAATTGATATTATACTTCTAGATGTCAAATGTCAATCGAACCATTTATAATCATTTTTTTATTATTCACTATATAGTTATGGATTCTGTCTTAACAATTTAACTATTGTTTTGAATTGTTTTATAGTTTTTCAAAAAATATTGTATGCAATTTGGTTTGATAAGGATTAAGAAAGTCTCCATAACCAGACGAGGGCCCAACATCGCTTTGCATTAAAATAAAATCGCCATGCTATACAATTCGCCTTAATAACAGAAAGATCCTCACCCAGTAGTTTCCTGGTTCAGCCGGTGTTAACGAAGCTTTTATTAGCCATGGTAATCCTAAGCACAGGAGAATATCGAAAGTGTTCGACCCAATTGAATTACTGATGCCCATAGAGCCATGTCCTGGAAAATAGAATGAAATGTTATACCAAACACATGGTTACGAAAGATTGGGAAGGATATCTCGTAACTATACCTTGCTTTGCCACAATCACACTTGAAACTGCCTCAGGAACGGAAGTACCGGCCGCTAAGAATGTTATGCCCATAACAGAATCTGGTATCATCAACGTATCACCTAAAATAATTCATTGTTTAAAAGAGATGTTATGCAACACATAAATTCTTCGAAAATTATTCTCATTGATCAGGTCTTTAATGTAAAAGAAAGTTGCATGCGCGTTGCATGCTTTTGCATTCCCTTGCAGTTGCAAGTTGCATGCTTTCTGCCACTGAAGTATTTCTTCGTTAACTTTGCTCTTAAATGGGTTGATACCCTTAAAATAGTTGTATTTTTAAATAAATTCAAGCATGTCTATATTAAAATACACAACACTTGTGTTAACTTTAGTCGTCGCTGTAGAAGCACGCAGACACGCGTAGAAAATCGGAAAGATTAGTGCGCTTAAACCTAGTGTCGGAATACTGGGTCTCGATATCTGGAGCGATTGCTAATTCCGCGGTAATCTGGAAGGCCAAATTGCACGGCAAAGCCAAATTGACTTCGAAGAAGCTGTCCTTATAAATGGAGCACGGCAAAACTTCAAGCCACCCTACATTGTAACGTTCTACAAAGCATGTCCTGCCACAAATAAAATTCCATATATGGCTGGACCTACGCTTACTGTGATCTAGTGCCACTCCAGTATCAGCTGAACCAATTGACGGCGTGCAACGCAAAGCTGCTCGAATTTTCGGGGATCCAGTGCTCTGTGAACCGCTAGATCATTTGACGTTGCGTAAAAACGTCGCTGCATTCGCTGGAGTCGAAATCGTCGACTGGTGCCGGGAGACACTTGTGCCTTCTATCGAGTCCTCTCTTGAGAAAGTCGCAGAATGAGGTTAATTGAACCTTGTCCAGTAGAACCCCCAGAACACTCAAGTTTGCGCGTTTACCACAAAAAGAACCCATTTGTCGTATCACCGCTCTTCGATAACACCTTCCTTAAAAGCGTCGCCTAGTATCCGAATACGTTTCGAAATCTCTAATGATTGCCAATTCCGCGGTCATCTGGAGGGCATAGCCAAATTGGCTTCGAAGAAGCTGGAAGTTATAAATTAAGCACGGCAATACTTCACTCCGGCACACATTCTAGCGCTCTACTAAGCGCTGGTCTGGCTAAATATGGAGTATTGCTGTCATCTCTGGTTTGGCGCACCCCAGTCTCAGCTCGAAAAATTTGAACGCAGAGCTGCTCGAGTTGTCGAGAACCCAGTGCTCTGTGAGCGGCTGGATCACTTAGCGTTGCATAGAGACATCGCTTCATTGCGTGTTCTACCGTATTTATCACAGGGAGTATTCCGAAGAGCTGTTTCACGTGATTCGTGCCTCCGAATTCTATCTTTGCACGACACGCCACAAATTAGGATATCATCCCCACCATCTAGACGTGTGGCGTTCTTCCACAGTTTGGTTTTAAAGGAACTTATTTCCACGTACAACAAAGCTGTGGTTTGAGCTTCCATGTACGGTGTTTCCGGGACGATACGATATGCGACTAAAAAGCCCGTACACCTTCTTTAAAGGCTGGCAACGCTCCTATGATTCCTCTGATGTTGCAAGAGAATATGGGTGGCGGTGATCACTTAACATCAGGTGATCCGAACGCTCGTTCGTCCTCCTCTTCCATATAATAACCCTTAATAATTAATAATACTAAGTTAACTAGCAAAGTTAAAACAATAAAAATAATTAAATGTTCAGTGCAAAATATGTGTTAATACTAGGAATCTATTGTCTTACCAATAATAGTAATCATCCAAGCAACGACATATGACAAAGATCCAATCCACACGATGCACATTAGAAATGTTAAAGGAAACCAGTTTTTGAAACGAGATTTTTCACAATCGGGAATCGTGAATAGAAAAACGAGATGTATCGGCCAAGTGATGATCCAAGTTGCCTAAAATAGAAATAAAAAGAAAACAATACAATATTTTTTATGGGACATAAGTAGATTACTTTTTTAAGGTTATTCCTCAGTTTTGGGATTAATTATACAAATTAAATTTGTAGCCCAAATTGATGTACGATGCGGGTCTCTTGGACTTCGTGTGCCGTAACTCGATCGAAAGATAGTTCTTTGCAAAGTTTAGTCGTACGTAAAAGTAAGTTAATCTTGCTTTCCCAAACTGCTCTGTGAATGAACCAGCTAGTAACTGCTATACAGACGTTTTCAAGCCTTACAAAGGTGAAAATTTTTGGTACCTAGATAATATGTCGATGATATTAATGATCGATTGCCAGCAATGAAGGTAAGAAATTACGATTCCTTGAAATGCATCAGCTCCTCCGGTACTTATGAAGGCAGTTCGTCAATTGTCGTTTTAATGTTAGGATTTATTTGTTGTAAAGATGTGAAAAATCTATACATAGTTCTAAAAGTTCCATAGTAGTAATTTGGTGCGTGAAACCCAATTTTTGAGGATTCCACTGTGGTTATTTATTAGGATGATGGCCATGATTAGAAAAGTAAATTAAACATCACTTATGAATACGTGAAGAATTAATGCAATTAGTTGTGATAATCTAAATACTGCCAAGAGGTGAGCCCGCTTATAGCGCTTTGGGTAACTAGACTTAAAACTGAAATAAAAAAAAATATTATTACTTACTTTGGTCAGTGCACTACGTCCAGACGGCCACTTCCATAATGAATGCTCATAACCATCCAAGGCTTCCTTATTATCAGCTGCCGATACTATCTCCATTACACCCATATCGATATTAGACTCGTCATAAACCACGGATCCATCACCTGCATCACATCTAACAACTGCATCAGCATTTTTCTCAGTTCCGTCGCTGGCTCCAATTTTAATGTTTCCGTTGTGTTGATGATGTTCACTACATGTTTCCCTTTTCTTACTTGAAACTTGTTTCTCTTTCCCATCTAAAACATTTTAATGTTTCATTATATGTAAAAAGTAATGTTTATAAGTTATAGGTATTGATGGAACAAACCAATATCAGTCGTATTTTCTTGTTTCTCTTCGTCAGATTTGATCATATTTGAAACACATTTCCAACTATCTGAAAATAAGACATTTCCTTGACGTTTATTATAATAATTTAATTCTTATCCTAATTTCTTCAGATTGACAGATTATAATACTTACTCTTAGCAAAATTTTGAATAGATTTATCATAATACATAATACATATGTATACGCCATACAGAAGTACCAGTAAAAATGCTTCATACCACATTACATACTCGTCATGCATGATGCAAATAAGTATTGAAACGGTGATTCCATACGCTAAACAATCTCGCGTTAAAGGCCACCAATCCAACGGCACAACCTGTAAATAATAACTTGCTTTTATAAACAATAGTAACATTATATATTTATCTAATTAAAATAAAAATAATCAATCAAAGCATATGTAGTTAGTTGAAATAGAAGAACTAACGTGACTGTTTAACAATTCTAAAGAAAGGAGAGAAGTGAAAAACTTTTTAATATTTGTTAAATCTATGTACACTGACGTACACTACAATTTCGCCGAGCCGTGCACTTTCTCCTTGTGTTAATTAATTACTGCGTTCACATTCTCTTGCAACACCTGAGGCCTTAGGTACACGCTTTTTGAAGGTACCCAGAATAGTTATAGATAATATACACAGTAACTAGGTAACAGTTAATCAAAACAGATCTGCAGCTGAAGTTGCGGACACCATTTGGATTTCCTTAGACACGCCATTTATCTTATTTAGTTATATAATTGAAAAAAATCTTACCATTCCCGCACCAATTCCACAGCATGCTGCCACTGCTAGGATATTGAAGACAGCTGAGCCGACTATGGTTCCAACACCGATGTCACCTTCAGTAATGAAGGTGCCAATGACGTTCACGAATAACTCTGGAGCTGAAGTTGCGGCTGCCATAAAAGTTGCTCCAGCCACGTCGTTAGTCATATTTAGTGCTACAATTTTAAGCAGATTGAATGTATTCCACCAGTTCTCGACAATGCGAATGTTAATTTGTACAAAATAATGATCCTAACAGTCCTTTGATTCCAATTTTCTGTAAATTCTTTACTTCACTACAACTATATAAGGCCTCACATGCAGTACTATTCTCATCTCTGGGCGGGCGCTCCCTACTTCAATTTGACTGCATACAACGAAGAGCGGCTCAAATAATCGACGATCAAGTCTCTCTGATCTCTGATCGGCTTGATTCTTTGGCGTTGCGAAGAGATGTAGGTTCTTTCTGCATCTACTACCGCATTTATCACCTGGAGTGCTCAGAGGAATTGTTCGGGTTGATACCAGCGGCTAAATTCCACCACCGGATATTACGTCAAAATGCCTAAATCCCACCCGAATCACTTTAACGTCTGGCATTGCACAACCGCGCGGTTTTCAAGAAATTTCTTGCCTCGTACAGCCACTTAGTGGACTCAATTACCGGCTCCTGTTTTCCGAACCGATCCAACATTTCCGTCCGAACCGAACCTTCAAGAAAAGAGCATACCCCACCTTAAAGACCGCCAACGCATCTCTTGACCCCTGGTGTCCATGTCGGATGTCCATGGGCGTCTGCCTCACTACTCTCTATCACGTGAGCGACTTGCCCATTTGCCTTCATAATTATAAAAAAAAAATGTGAAAAAATGCAAGTGCTCCTAAAACATTCGGAATCCTCTTGATCTTTTTTATTTATTTAACATGTAAATATCTTAAAATAGCAATAAATAATAATAACTTAATTATCTTGTTTGGTTATTAACTATACAAGATTATTTTGGTTTCCAAGTTTTTTGTTTATCAATGTAACATGGAATCTTAAATTTTTCGACTAATTAAAGTGTAAATTATAAAAAACACCTCAAAATTCTACATTTAAAAATAAATCGGATTCGAGTTTTTTTCGTTTATTTCATTTTCTGAGAAAATGTTATCAGAAATACTATATGTATGTACCTTGTAAATTACACCATCATAAAGTACAGATTTCGACGAATAGAGTCCACCGATTTTATTTTTTTGAAGAAGTTGATATTTTGATGTGAGTATTTTCGACTGAAAATTAAAGGTTCTTTTTCGATATTTAAGGCAAAATAAGGTGAAAAAGATCTTTTTATTACCTACAACTTTGCTATTTAACTTTTTTCCATAGGACTTGTATTTCACCAGAAATCGAGATAAACCGTTTTTTACTCTTAAGCCTCCCCGACCTCTGTTCGTTGTAAATTATATTTGCTTTCAATTTTATTATATTCTCTCCTTTTTTCAATGAATTTCATTCTAATAATATTTTATTTTCAGTTTTTATCATTTTCAAAGGCTTCAGCACTGGTCTTATATTATTACGCATTGCTTTAAAAGCATCAAATGCTGACAATTTCAATCACTATTTTAAGAGTGGCCATGGTTTTCTCGCTGCTTTTCCCACTAAGCTAAGTTTTTCAGTTGGTTCAGTTCAAGTGGTAAGTAAGAAATAATATGTATAATTTTTATATAAATGTGCCGTTTATGCAGCTGAAATGATTTTTTACTTTTTATGGCGATCAAGAAAGTGCGCATTAAAAGAACCTACCTGTACATATCCTGTCTACGGCTGGGACGAAAAATTTTTCGCAGACGACGGCGAGAGCAAGAAAGAGATAGATTGAGATAAATGCGTGCAGCACAATGGCGCCATGTTGACGCTGCAGCTCCGTGAAAAAACCGGCTGGGAAGTCGTCGATAGCCGGCGGAGTACAGTTCCGGAACCCACCTGGAAGTATATGTAATAAATGTTTGTAATGAGGCGTATCAAAACACGAATGTGGCTTTTTATAATATACTATGACGATAGCACTACATGAATGTTTTTTAAAC
Source organism: Leptidea sinapis (assembly GCF_905404315.1). Taxonomy (NCBI): domain Eukaryota; kingdom Metazoa; phylum Arthropoda; class Insecta; order Lepidoptera; family Pieridae; genus Leptidea; species Leptidea sinapis. The sequence continues at coordinate 25,503,247 of NC_066312.1, read as the reverse complement.
TAATAGAGTTGCGTTGCAGTGGTACACATCTTTATCCGTACCCATCTCCGGAACAAAGTAGATTATAAATTTTGCATCAGAATACAAATATCTAAAAACAATCACTGAAATGAGTGAGGATTCTAATATAAAAATTGATATGAATATAATTCGAATTGGGAAAAAGAAGAACAACTGGAATTATTACAGTATGTAATCGGAGGTCAAGACGTGTTTGTGGCTGACTAAGAAACAATCATTAGTGTACAATCTGTAGACAGTTTTATCAATAGACTTGATCTCTTAGGGTATGTTCCGATATGCTCTGCGAGCACTGCACAGTGCTATCACTGTAGAAAAATTCCCTACGGAAATATATGACGTCATAAATCGCCGCCATATTCTACTGTGAGCACTGGCGTTTTCGAGGTAAGGTACTCGCAGTACTTTGATCACGTGATCAGTCAAAACCACTCGCGTGCCTAAAATATTAATTAAAATATTTGTAATTTGACAGTACTCCAACAAAAGTTTTTTTTAATTAATTAGAAAACTTTAATACACACATTTGAATGCTGCGTCAAAAAATGCGGCTGACAGTATATGGGAATGCGTTCCGTTTTAAATAGTAACCGGTTTAACTGGCTTTAAAGGAACGGCTCCACAGTATACTAAATTGACGTCACACTATACAGTGGTCGCAGTGCATATCGGAACATACCCTTAATAAGTACAACCGCAGTGATATGAAATATGCATACACTGACTGGACTGGCGGCTGTCAAAGTGCTTTTGTGCCTGTTTGATATTCGCCATTTTGGCGCTGTTGGCCATGTAGCGAGTGTCTTAAATACCGAGAGATTAATAAATACCGTGTCGTTCTCACTCTTTCTCTCAGGTGAAAGTGATATCTGTCACACAGAATTGATTTTATATGAACACGAAAATTTTTCTAAATTAGATGCATAAGTTGTTGTGCACTAAGCTATGTAAGTTACTATAGGTTTTTAACTATCCTTTTGGAAGTTTTCTATTTTCCGAGATGAAAAGTATTTAAGATGTTGACCGGGGATATAAGGTAACACCATGCTAAATGTCATTTAAAGCGGTCCAACAGTTTCAAAGATTAGCCCGTACAAATAGACAAATAAAAAAATATTTAAAAAAATCTGATTTTTTTTCTATTTCTCTTCTTACATCCCCCTGACTCGGTTTTCAGTATTTTTTTTCTATATAGAAACATTCGACCTCTACAGTTTTATTATAAGTAGTATAGATTTCGTGTCTAAGTACAGTAACTAACGTGAAATTACTCTATTGCGATTACGTGACAAAAGTGATTTGAATACGATATATTTTCAATTTCACTGCTGCTTATCAATTGATAATAATTCATGCGACAAAGTAGTTTAACATGAGCTAGCAACCATATTTGGTTGCTATGTACAAAGATAGTTGAGCAAAGGATGGAAGCAATAATCGCATAGTTATTGTTCTGTTTGGACCTAATGATAAAGTTCTCTCTCCCAAGCCAAATCTTCTATATAGCACAGAGATGGCGTTGGAAATTTTATTCCTCAACTTCACAATAGGTACAGACCCCCATAGAATATAATCTAGGGTTTCTAGCGGGCCGGGACTTGATCCCGGGACCAAGGGACCTGAATAGCTCTTGAGCTATTCATGTTTTTTTATGGAAAAGGACGACAAACGAGAGTACGGGTTGGGTCACCTGGTGGTAAGTGTTCACCGCCGTCCACATTCTTTTGCAATACCAGTGGAATCACAGGACAGATTAAATTTACAAGAGCGACATCTCAAGTCAAATTCCTAATATGCAAATATTGGGGTTGAGCAGGTTATCAGCTGTAAAGTGGATCCTGTAGACGAAGCCACAACTTGAGAGTTGAACAAAGCATACAAGATTTTATGACGATGCGTCACTCAAACGGTTAGCTCAGTTGGTTAGAGGACTGGCACGGAATGCCAGAGGTCGTGGGTTAGAGTCCCGCATCGTTCATAAAATTTTGTTTTTCAAATTTTATTTGTGTAATAATTAAGGAATTTAATATAGTAAAACAAATGTAAGCAAAAACATCTGGGATAAACCTAAATCTACCATAAAACAGGACTCACCAGTGTACGCCTCCGAACTACTTACTGCTAAAAGTGCTTGATTATTCTTTCTTTATTGATTATTCTCTCAAGGGATGTTATAAAATCTAAATATTGTTGGATATCTTTTGGGAAGGTTTTTGTAAAGAAGACACTTCTATATCGTATAATATCTATTCAAAATGAAGCCCAAGTACATAAACTCTTAGTACAAAATTCTTAAATTAAAATTAATAAAATATTTAATATCTATTTTTTGAAAATCGTTTAATGAGCACATAAAAAGTCAATATAAATTTAAACACCTAAGTTACATGTATTGAAACTACACTCACATCACTCTCACAGACATCACACAACAAAAGCACTCTCATACGCATGTTTATATTATATAATAAACTGAGCACACATAAAATATCAATGCCTGATCAAAACCATTTATGTTTAACTCTATATGGATATTTTAAATAAGAGTATTTAAAATCGAGCAAAGGCTTGAATTAAATCAGAAACAAACTAAATGTGATATTCAAGATCTATCTAATAACTTAAGTAGTTTCTACAATTACTTATATATTATTACTCAAAACATTAGCGGCCTTATAAATATACTTGGAATAAAGTAATACCTGAGAATAAACCAGAATATGCAAAATGTTGACGATATCGCTGACAACGCTGTCAATACAATGATAATTCCAAAGATTTCCGAATGTAATAATTTATTTTATATTATTTTGAAAGAAATCTTAAAGCTTAATATAAAGAAATTAGTCAATAAATACAGAAAAATAATAAAAGCTAATTACAAGTTTCGACAGATAGAATTTACATCTTATGAAAAGGAATAAAACACTGAACTGGGAGAAAGAAAAGTAATAATACAGGGAAAAAATGCAAAGAATAAATAAATAAAAAAGCTATACAATGAGCGGTAATGAAAGCTAATTCACACAGTGGTCAACGAGTTCCTTAAGAAGGTTAAGGAATTATTTATAAGCGTTAAAGAATTCGTTTGCCAGTGTTTTACGAATGGTGGTGGCAGTGATGCAAAAAAGGTCAAAAGTTTTAATATTTCTACAAATTTTATTCAAAGATAAGGCAGATCTGAGCATATACGAGTTATTACGAAATTTGGTATATGAATGTAGTGTAAGAGAAAAGGTATGAGGATGTGTATTGATGGGGATTTTAAAGAGTAAGTTCTCAAGAATGTGCACAATCAACCGTATTATTTATAATATTGATAGGGTTTTAATATATCACTTATATAAAACAATAATAATAACACCGTTCCGCATGATGATTAGTGAAAGCTGAGATAGACAAATTGTCGAAGTACCTAGACCTAGCACACGAGGTTACTGAAATGTGGGTTGTTGATTCAACAATAATTAATATATATAATAGTCTTATAGCGAGAAACCTCGACTTTACTAGATTAAGGGTAAGATACAGAAGGCAACTGTTTTGGGGACGGCACTTATCGTGCGGAAGGTCCTGAGTCCTAACCACCGTCGGAATTGTAGTGAATCAACGCCGGCGCACCTCTATTTTTTATATTTATATTCATAATATGGTTTTTTTTTTTTAATATTTTAATAAATAAATGTAGGAAATAAGATGAAATTATAATAAACAGTATATTAATAATAAAAATGTAATTTGCAGCTAAACTACCAGTAAGTATAAAATAAAAACAATACTTAAATTATATTAAAATAAACCATACCGTACATATTATAATAATAATACCCACTAACCGCAATTAAGTTGGAATAGCTAAAAGAGCACCAGGTGATCAGCGACTGCCAGTACGGTTTCCGTCAGGGTCACGCAGGGTTAAATGGGCGCAATCGGTTGAGTCAAAGGGAGAGGCGTTGGCGATGAATTTGCACATAGCGAACGCCTCCGATCGGGTGTGGCATAAATCGCTTGTAGCGAAACTGCTATCCTATGGGCTTCCCGAGAGGTTGTGCAAATGGGTCACTAGCTTCTTGGCTGATCGGAGCATCACGGTTGTTATAACGGTGCATGCTTCGACTAAAAACCCATAAGCGCTAGTTTCCCGCAAGGTGTATCCTCTACACAGTTTCTTCTGCATATCAAATTAGCAGTATTCATTGCTATGTAAACGACAGCACAGAGTATGCTTCCTACACAGCCGTGCCAATTTCTTGTGTCTGAAATCGAGGCTATGCTTTGCAAAGATTCGGAATAAGGCCGACAAATTTTGTCCAATCCAACCCTTAGAAGACACAAGTTTGTGCGTTCACCACCAAAAAGTCTCTCTTTGTCATATCCCCTCAATTCGACTCATCACTCCTTTGACTGCAACAGCCTGTATCGGCATAGTTGGCGTGGATATCTCGAGCAACGTTCAGAACTAGCCTCTTAAAGCTTGGTGTACTCACTAAGGCGAGACAATACTTCACTACAAGCCACCGCCTGCAACTGTATAAGGCGCAAATTCGGCCTAACATTTTATACTGCTCTCACCTCTGGGCATTCAACGAAGAGCAGCTCCTATCATCGACGATCAAGTCGTCTACGATCAGCTTGATTCTTTGGCGTTGCGAAGAGATGTGAGTTCATTCTGCATCTTATACCGCATTTATCACGGGAAGTGCTCAGAGAAGCAGTTCGACTTGATTCCAGACACCGAATTCTACCACCCTCCATTACAATAAAATGCATTATACTACCCGCATCAGCTTGGTCACTGGCATTGCACAACCGCAGGTTTTTTCAAGAAATATCTTCACTTCATCACTTCACAAAGTGGCTTTGTGAATTCAATTACCGGCTACTGTTTCCCAAACCGATACGACTTAGGGACCTTCAAGAAAAGAGCATACATACTCAACTTAAAGGCCGGTAACGCATCTCTTGACACCTGTTGTTGCGGATACACATGGGCGATTGCCTCACCACTCCCCATTTTTTGAGCCTGTTGCCCTTTTGCCCCCTCTAAAATAAAAAAAACTTAAAATCATTTCAGCCGTCCAAAAGTTACTTCCGATAGGATATGTGAAATTGATCAGTAGAAGAAATGATAGAGTATCCCACATTACTGTCCGCACTACTTTTGCTGAACGCCAGTTGTGCTGTCAATCAGCGTACTTATATAATAAAACTAATCGTGAAATAAAACGTAGGATATACCTATGCCATTACATCTTTGCAAAAAAGCTTTAAATTATTGGCTTACTAATCTTACTTATGATAAAGTGGAAAGTCTTCTGATGAGACTGACATGACAAGCAAACGTAGTCTAAAGATGGAACACAATTAAAGGCCCATTCTCAAACCCGCACTAACTGAGACTCACGAAAACGATAATTGCCCCAACATACTGCCCCTAGACATGTTCGTGGAATGACTGTAGGGAAGAGTTTCTTAAGACTATGGTAGAAGTAAAATTTCAACGGATAAATTTCAAAGAGTAAGAGTGTAGTTTGAAAAATAAAAATTTGCAAAAAAAGCATTCAATAAAATGTTGTTTAAAAATATTACATAACAGTCATCATGTAGACTATCATATTACATATATTGTATAGCCATCACACATTTTAATAACTGACTTTACATAAAATGTTATGTTTTTTATTTTTTTACGCTCCGCAACGCCCCTTAACGAATTTCGTTCCAAAAATTCAGTCGAAATGAGAACTTCCTTCTTTTTTAAAATCGGTTAGAATTATTATCAACAAGGCTTAGTTTCCATACTGTTACATATGTCTACTGTGGTAATAGTTACAGTAGGTTTATTAGTTTTTTCTAAGTATAACGCGTTTATGTACGCACAAGCGTAATATAAGCACAAGCGTAATGTAAGCACAAGCTTACAAGCTAACCTGACTTTAAAAAAACTTCAGAATTATCATATTATTGACAGTATTGTCAACGATAAACTCGGTATAAAATATTATATTTAGTTAATTACCCCCTTATTCATAACGGTCCGCTAACTTTAAACAGCCACTAAGGAGTGTTTTTTCTCATTCTGACTTAGGTCAATAGAAGAAGACAGAGTGCGAATTAGCAATGCTTTAAGCTAGCAGACTATTATGAATAAGGGGGTTAGTATGTAAATATAGTTCCCTCTTAAGAGTAACTTTAAAGCATGTTCATAACTTTAAACAATGATCTCGAGATTTTTTTCTTTAATAGATACTTACCTAATAATGTCCAAACTAGTAAGTACCTACGTTATTTGAACTTGACATTTGAGGTCAATGGACTAAACGAGAAGCAACAAGTGACTCATTAAAATCCTGGCTCCGTAATGTGAGAATTCGGACGACGGGCGTGTAGAGGACAGTTATTAAATTTATTTCGATCCTGTTCAAATTAAATTTGACACAACAAGTTATCATTTGAAAATAGAATATCTTTTAACTACAGAAACGTAGGATTTAAATGCGTTAAATTGTATGTTATTAGTTGTTGTTATTCATTCTTCGGAAAAAGGATTTTTAAAAATCTTTTTATTATTTTGTGAATAGTTTTGAACTGTGTTTAGGAAAGTCCAACCAAAACAAAACACCAAAATCAGGTAGCACAGTAAAACATGCTATAATTTGATTGGTGTTGAGTAAAATGTATGCATCGACTTTAGGTTTTATTTGAGGTAGGTTTGATCAATCACGCAAGTGGAACGAACCAATTGGCAGCCCTTCGATAATTTCTAGAAAACGGCGAGTAGAAAGAGCTGAATATTGGCTCGGTTAATATGAACTTCCTTTCGCCTTGATCAGATAATTTAACTTGAGTGCATCTGATGATTGTGACAATGAGGCCTATCACACACTCTTACAAACTGGCAGCGGCGAGCGGTACTGTGACGCTTTGTCGTTTTATGAGGGTGTTAGGAGCATTCTAATATTTACCTCAGAGAGTGGAATCCTGCGGTTTCCGAGCGTCAATTTAGCAGGCATCCATTCCACAGGTATTGATGTCGATATTACTTAATAAATCAACAAATAATTCTAAAAAGTCTAAAAATCGTGAAGGAAGTTCAAAATTTCAATGTTTTAATAATTATTTTACATAATAATTTGACTATGAATAATATGACTTAGATCGCTGTTCTATAGATAAAAATATTTTTAATAATATATTTTCGATACATGACAATGGTTGTTACAGGGTTATGGCGCCTGAATTGCGAAATTGAAGCTATTAAGATAGGTCATCAAGAAAAATACTGCCGCAAATGAAATAAAAGATTTATCTTTTAACTGTTTCACAGAACTATACAAATTGCAACGAATTATTACCCCATCCATCATTTTTCCTAGATTTGGTCTTTAGTGAATACTACTGGCTTTGCAGACCTTCGCTCCAGGATAAGAAATTTTACTCATACGGAGAGGTAATCAGAGCATGAAAGGGTTATTTTGAAACCAAAGCCAAAGAAAATCGAGTAACTCATATGGAATATAACAGACAGGATTTTGATTATATTTGATGATGATTTTATACGAAAATAGAACCCTTAAAAGTTAGACGAATACATTAACAAAAATTGTTTTTACCAGCTTGCTCACGAGTATCGAACCCGCAAAATCTTTATGGCTTAACAAAGGATGGAAAAACTAAAAGCAGCTTATATAAATGCCTAAAATTGGCAATTAATAGCTAACCGCAGGATTTAGTATGTATTTTTGCAAAGTATTTTTTAAAAATGCTGCCTAAAACTATTCCACGCGAACGAAGTCGCGGGTAAAAGCTAGTTGTTGTATAAAATACGTCGGACCCAGCTTTACGTGACCCCATTATATAAAAATATAATTTAGTATGTCTTCAAAAGTTTGTATAGAATATTTATTATTTAATTTCATTCGTCTGACATGGCCATAAAATATATGTTTGATGACGGTATTTTAAAAAAATTATCTTGCGACCGAATGAAACCAGATTATATACAAGCTGTTGGTCTAATGCTATTAGGATTAATAGAATTGTATGAAGTTGTAGTGTTATGTGGGAGGGCATATCGGATTGCTAAAGCCGCTGGTCGTTTTGTTTTGATGATGTTTACATTTCTTATATTAATAATTCAATATCCTTTTTATTGTGATTTTTATTATGATTTTGATGATACTATTATTTAAGGGCTTATGTTTTTATAATTTTATTATTATAGTAATATTTGTATCGTAGAGTAGGAGTGGGGAAGTAAGACGTATTTACGCACCTACGCAGGTAGATGTTGTGTCCCGGAATAGAACGCTACCACTCTTATTTAGAAAAAAATGGATATTAAACCTAAAATAAAATTATTCGTTAACCATTAACAACCTCTAATCTATCCATGTATATTGCCCGTCCGTTTGAGAACGACACATATACGTAAATAATTGATTCACAGTGGCGTATCGTAAAAATCAATGATATAATGATTAAATTATCAACCATTAAAACGTTTTACTTTATTATATATCTTAATATTTATCGTGGCGTCACCAAATGGACCAACGGAAGACCAGCGTTGGTTTTCAAACCAGCATATATGCTGAGTTGGGACCATTTTTAGATTTTTGCTTGGTTATCAATCGTTTATTTTTAATTTATATCTTTTGTATTTGTATATACTGCATATACGTTTCAAAATAAAACATTATCTTCTTATTTCTTCCTTAAATCTTCTTCATATTTAATTAATTTACTCATTAGATTAGTTTACTCCAAGTCGGGGTGCTATAAGTTCCCATTTCACTTCGCTCGCTTTAACTTAAATTCTCAAGCTTTTTATATTCACACGATCAGTTCGAGTGCTAACTTTCTTCTTAATAAAGTTTTTTCACTTTTATGCGGCTTGAGGGTTAGAAAATATTTTATTAATTTATCGAAAATTCTACATTACCTTTTAAAATAATGGTAGGGTTATAATTGGGGACCTTAAATCTACTAGATTTATAGATAATAGCCCCACTCCTGCCAAGTGATATTGAATTTCAGGTAAAATACTCTTCTCAGTTTCTTGAACGTGACTTGATTTAGATAGATTTTTGAAATTTGAATACATTAAATTACTTTTGTATGGTACTATACACAAACATTCTTAAAATCGAACTGAAATTATATTTTTATATATAATTACATATTATAACTTGTATTAATTTTTTTTTCAGGAGAACGAACTGCAATTATGTTTAAAAATATATATAAAAAAGCAAAAATAAATATTCTCTGCAAGTTTGTGCGCTTTCAAAATAATATTTGTATAATTCCTGCTGGAGCGGTCTTTTTCAACATATCCCCAAACTAATCGGGGTATGTAGGACTAAGACGACCTTTGCTAAGAGTTCCATTCTTTTTCATGCACATATGTACCGCATTTATTCTACTTCATTCTTTTTCAGCCACCAATGCGCCATTTATTTTCTGACTGAGCTTAAAAGCGTTTAGAATTTCGGTCACTTGCTACATACAAATGTCTTCTTTTGTTATCCACTTCCACCCTCTTTTGGACCCCTCAAATGTGCCAGTTTTTATGATATTCAATTCTGTCATACATTAATATTTCATTCATTCATTATTCCCTTCTTGTCCAATTACTCTTGAACAACATATTTATTCATTACCATCTCATTCCTGATCTGTCAGATCATAATCATAGCATTCATCTGGTACAGTGAGATCGTAGTTAAGTACCACTCCTAGCAGCTATTCTTTTTATTAGCTGTATCAAAGTAACGTAAGTTGATTGCAATATTCCGTTATACGTTGTGGAAATTTCTTTGAGAATAAATATTGTGATTAAGCGTTGTTATGCCATAAGCCATGATGAGGTCATTAAGTAATTGAACGTTCAACAAAAATCGGTGCAGATAAGTACCTTCTGCTATAAATGCAGTTAAAACCCTATTTTGAATATTTTAATTTTAGACGCTCTATAAAGAGATATCTTTACGCAATTCCAAGGGATGAAACAATTCACAAGGTATTGTATGCCCAACAAATAGCATAAAAGTGGGTTTCTTTAGCTTTTAGTTTAGTTTTGATCATTCGTGCTGGACTGATGGGCTGGTTCAGGACTCTAGTAAATGAAATAAGTTGTTTTGTGTGATACAACGTATTAGATTCAAATGAACTTATACTGCATAGGTGAATAAGGCCTATATTAGTTTTTGGGCGCACACAGATCACGTGGCAGGTCAACCTTGCGAGCCCAGAGCGACTCACGACTGTTGTCAATTGACAATTATGCTACCGGATCAATATAGTCCCCTTCTTCTAAGTTTGGAACGACTCGGACAGCTTGCTCGAGAGAATCACACATAATAATACCACTATAATGTAATATTTTGCTTTGCTAAGTAGCGGATAGCCGGTGACAAAAATTTTACAAAGCCGCAATGAACCCCCATAATCAGTCTTAAAGGCAAACATAAAGTCAAGGGTTCATCTCCTTCTATTCATCCTATGATCAATTTAAGTGGATCCATTTTATTGTACATACGTAACCGATGTATCATAATCATATAAAATTCTTCATTACCTATAAGCATAGGCATCACATTTAAGCACGCTTATTTAGAAATGGGTATTGGTAAAATTAGATAAAAATACTACACTGAATCCATGTTTCTAATATTTATAATTATATAAGTTTTTATTTGTGAACTGGAGAATATAAAAGATATAAATTCTAATGGAAAGAAAACAACCTCAGATATTTGACTGCCAATGGCGTCAGAGGAATTTAATAATTCTAGTGACATACTACAGTTAGTAAATGGGGAATTTTTTAGGTGTACTTTGACACTTTTTCACCACAACTTGCAGATCACTTGTAAATTATATTAAATCAAATAACCTATTGAAAGTCGCTAAGCAATACTAGTACATAAACGTCATTTCTCGCGTGGAATCTTTAACGGTTTGAAGAATCATGTTATCGGAATTCGTGCAGCCGTTTGTAGCCTTATCTATTGTAATATACATTCGCAGGCTTACTTAGTTAAATCAAATTATAATAACGCTTGTTTTCCACTTTAGCAACCAATAGCATAGAATTAAGAGTGAAAACTTGACACTACCAATTGAAGTCAAGATATCTCTTGTCAAGATAGCGACATCTAAAAATAGAATCCGAACACAATTAGCTTACACAAATTACAGGATCTTTTAATTTGAATTTTTTATCGAATAGAGTTCTCGAGGCGCGGCCAATGTTTGGTTGAATAACGACATTAAAATGTTCACAAAACGTGTCTATTGTAGTCCGCCACGCCTTGCCGTAGCACGCTCTACATTTTAACATACCTCCGAGATCCATGGCGGCTCTTCAGCATTCCATACTTACTGTCCAACGATGTCCTGGACGCACTCACACTTCACCTGAGTGACGCGAGACACAGTGACTTTCACAAAATTGAAGCCACACCCGACCTGTTTAGGTGATAACCTTGTGGCTTGTATATCATACCTCTGTCTGAGGCACTCATCGTCGGGACGGAGACACGAGGCGATCGAGGTTCACGTCAGAGGCGACTAAATGCCGCGACCACCGCTTGCCGTATCATAATGCTCTGAACGCTCTTCAAAAGGAGAATACGCCGGCCAATTATTCTGAATACAATACGCAAACGTTGGGCCGAACTTATTGCGTTAAAATGACTCGACTCCTGCCTCACGAATGCGAATTGTTGATTGGCAATAGTCCACTTATATTTGAGTTCTTGGTGCTTTGTAAACTCATCGAAAACGCGGAAAGAACTGTCCCATAAATAAACCGAGTCACATCAAATGATATGCCAATGAAATAATATATTTTATTAAAATAAACGTCTTATTTTAACTTTAATAAAGTTTTTTATTGTATAACTATTATTCATTGATGCAATAAGTACCTAATAATTACTATTTGATCTGAACACAAAAACCTGTTTTCATTGTTATTATAATGAAACCAGTCCAGTGATATTTTGATGTAGTTTATTGCAAGATTACGTAAGGCTCAATATATTTTGATGTTATTGTGAAACATCAATAAGTTACCAATATTAATATAGGTTAGCATATTTTGTCATACAGGTATAATATAAGGTTCCTGAGATCACTAGATTGTAATATATTTTTATTTGTAGCGAGCTGTACTGGGTTCGACCGTAAACATAATAAAACAACATTTTTTTTACTTCGAGTGCAATTTACTTACATAAAACTTTGCTAAGTTTGATAAAACGCGAACTTGTATTTGGCTGTCTTTAGTTAAGTTCAGCATAATTTCAGCTGTCAAATGACTTTAAAAACAAAATTAAAGATTATGCTAAGCCACTGTACTAAGCCTACACTCAGCTAAATATTAGGTAAGTAAAGTCTAAGAACGCTCTATGGATTTCAGCGAAAGTAAATAGTTTAAGTCACATTTTATTATTTTGGTTAATAAGTGTTTAAAAATAATTATAAAAAATAAATGGTAATTTTGTATGGACATGAAAATGAAAATTCATCGGACACTTCGTTTTTCAAAAGCAATAATAAATTTTAAATTTAGTATTTTTACCCAACTGTAAAAGTAGAGTTATTTTGAGCACGTATCACGCGTGTGTGTTTGTTATTTTTTTTTTCATTACCTCGTATCTTCGAAATGGCTAGATGGAATATGACACTTAAATCATCATTAGATTCATATTAAATACCAAGTGTTCTTAGATAGAGATATAAAAAAATATCAAAATGGCGTACAAGAAAAAATAAACCGAATATGAACAAATTATTACTTTTGCTGACAGAAAATTCTCAGTACCTATTTTCATTACAAATAAATCTATATATTATAAAACTTTAAACAGAAAAAGCTTATCCAAATTAATTTTTAAGCTTAATATTTAAGTCGAATATCAAAGTCAATTTTAAATAATAACAATAAATATATTATTATTATATTATATTTTAATAAATATATTTAAAAATTATATAAAACAAAGTCCCCCACCACGTCTGAATGTCTGTCTGTTCGCGATAAACTAAAAAATCACTGCACCGATTTTCAGGCTGTTTGCTGCGTGCATGCTGCATGCTCTCGAAGAAGGCTTTAGTATAGAATTGGTTAAGCTTTTGTTTATATTTTTGTATACATTAACGATATTTGTTGGTGGTGTCGGAAAAAAATAAGAAGCCTGGGAGCTTTCAACAAAAACGATATAACAAAATAATGTATGGTGGAATTGTGTATCTCACATAGGTCTATAGAAAAGTCCGCGATGTCTTATGTCTATCTCTTAAGGATAACATGTTATATCCATTTAAATACTTAAAACAAATGGCAATTATAAGGCAGTTATCTAAAAGATGTGTCCACAAATACGATATTAGTCCTTATGATTTTATTACTACATATTATAAAATCATTCAGAAATAAGTTTATGTTTCATTTAATACTTAGGACTTTTTTGCCACAATAATTGATACATAGGACTTTTTTGCCACAATAATTGCTGTGTGGAGGCAGAGTTCCCAGCTCCTTTGATTGCGGTTGGCCATCGTATAGGTAATTTTTGCTATAATACACAAAAACAGTTACTCTGGATTGGGAGGCCGTCGAACCCCTTCATGAAAAGTAGTCTACTGGAATTATTCAAAAGAAATTTAAATTTCATTCAGGACCATAATGTCTCTGACCCATCCATTCTGTGTGTTCACGGATATTCTCATTACATCAAAAGTAAGTTAAAGTTTTAAATATGATTTCTTTTTTTTTGTTTCTTTAATTATTTTAAAAGATTCTGGCGTCAAACCAGGTTCATAGCCTAGTATGTCCATTACTAGGTACGCAATGTGTTTACGTGTGGAAGACACAGATAATAATATGCTCTTGGACTATAAAAATGTGTGTTTAGAGCAAACTATCGTTATGCTTCACTGAAGGTATATGGTAGATGAAGACCGTATCTTATCACATCTTTTACCATTAACTCTGTCAATTAGATTAACACTTACCACAGTAGTATTTCTGGTGATCTTTCAATAATTTTAGTATCTGCTACTAAGCTACGTATTTTTTTTATTTTTCCCACAGCTTTTGTGTTAATTTGAAGTTTTCTGACATTTTTCTTTTATTCTCAGTGAAAGTGGAACACTTTGTTTGGACTTCGAAATGTCGAAGGTATATCACCGAAACATACGATGACGGGATTCTCTCCTTTAACTGAACCCTCAAAAACAATGTACAGTTTCAATATAAAATTTTATTTCAAATTTAACTAATGAAACTTCGGGGTAAGGTCCAGATAATCAGGAGATATTATGCAAATAATATTTTGTTGGCATCCGATCTGTGTTTATATGTTTTGGAAAAAACGCTATGAAAAATAATTTGACAATTTGTTTTTAATATTTTAGGACAAATTCACTTTCACATCGGTGTTGCACAGGCCTTCTGTAGGCACAGTATTTTTTTTTTCTGTCTGCTTACTAGTACAATATTGTTCTGGATAATGCTTCCTGCAAATATTAGAACACCTCTTCCTTACATTCCAACCGACTTGTGCAATAATTAATCTCAATCATCGAACTATAAGATATAAAGGTATTGGTTCGAAATAAAATATTTAAATTATGTTAAATGTTGATGTTACTTTTTTACCACGCCGTTCAAATTTTAGACGGTAAGCATAAAACCGTATTTATTTTCATTAATATCGATAATAATTTTGATAAATCTCAATCGGGCACTAAGCGTACATGTAAAATATATTGATGCAGTAATTATTGTTAATATTATAGACGTACACAAAATATCAAAATAAGCCCATTGATTTATTGACATTATTTTTATATTAATAACAGAACAAAACACAATGCTCTAACTCTAACACCGCACAAGGACGCTCATTCTACAGTTTTGTTGTAAGTGGAAGAAAGTTCCTTGAAACCGCACTGTGGAGGAACGCCACACATCCAGATGGTAGGCATGTTATCCTAATTTGTGGCGTGTCGTGTGAAGGTGGAATTCGGCGGCAGGAATCAGGTGAAACAACTCTTCAGAACACTCCTCGTGATAAATGCGATAGGAAATACACAATGATGCGACGTTCACAGAGAACTGGGTGCCCGATAATTAAAGCAGCTCGCCGTTGTACGCGATCAAATGGTTCGAATTGACACTGGGATGGGCCAGACCAGAGATGACAGCATTACTCCATATGTGGCCGGACCTGCGCCTTGTAGAGCGCTTAAAAGGGGGCTGGGTTGAAGTATTTCCGTGCTATATTTATGCCGTCCAGGTTCTTCGAAGCCAATTTGGGTTTGACCTCCAAATGACCGCGTAATTGGCAATTGATCGAGATTTGAAGACCCAGTATTCCGGTACTAGGTGAGGCTTTAAGGGAAGTGTTGCCAAAGAGCGGTGATACGACAAATGGGGTTTTATTAGTGGTATACGTGCAAACATAAGCCTTTCGGGGGTTCAATTGGACAAGGTTAAATTATATACACACACCCGTACCTATCTATCCTTACAAACTATCGCATTTAAATAAGATGAAATATTTAGTACAAATTTACATATATTACACAATATAGTTGTTCGAAGACTTATATCTTGAGAACGGCCGGACTGATTTTCATGATTTTTTATTTGTTGGAATAATAAATAAGAAATATATAGAAACATTGAGGAAATGATAATACACTTTATTTCATCTAAAATCATTATCAAAATTTTCTAGAGGCTTATCTTCTTTTTTATTGGTACAGGGCCACCTGGTATTAAATGCTCACTGCCACTCAAATTCTCTTGCAACACCTGAGATATCACAGGAACATTGCCGACCTTTATCTCTGGATGTACAGAACCGATTTTAAAAGCCACTATTGTTGTGTCATAATATACATATACAAACCTGAAAAATGAAAAGACATTTTGGTGGTGGTGTGGTTTGTTAAGTACTTAGGAGAGAAAGCCCTAAATTATACCTATATGATTATATTTATACTATAAATATACTAATTATAACTTGTGAGATATATTGTGTCCTTATTAAAAAAATACACTGTGTTTTCATGTGATGGCCAAGTCAATATATTTATTTCATTCGTAAAATATTTACACTATTGATATGGTCACTATAAGATGGTGTACGGTTAGCTAATGACGTAATAACTTAAGGCAGAAACACCCTTTATCCACATTTAGGGTCCTTGTGTTAACTAAACTAAACAATTTGACAGACTTGGATCTCTCAACTTTTTGCGGTCGAAGAACTGAGTTGCGAGACTTGTATTTTTTACCAATAACGTTTTTGATGGCATGAATATTGTATTAGTGTTGTCTTTGATAAACGCGAGTAGGATTTTTATTTTACCAAGGGCAATAGAGCATAAAATCAGGGCTTTTATCTGTTTCTGTCTATTTTCTATTTGTTTGTTAGTATACAACTTCTAACTGATTCTCATCTACTTATCACAGATGGGCAGAGTATAATTGAGAACAAAAAATAGGCTCTGTGCAACTTAAATTAGATTACAGAATAACAAAATATAGTCATTTACAATAATTTACTCAAAACTTTAAATTTAAATAAAAAAGGACATTGTATTTTATTTTACATATCTTCCTATTTTTTAAATTGAATATATTATTAGTCTCAAATTATATTCGAGTATTGAGGATATAACCAAAATGGTTGAAGAGCTTCGCCAGATACGAACTAAGCAATTATTTACCAATGCAGTATCTTACCACACGATAACGTTGTATGACTAAAGTTTACTTTGTGCACTCTCACGTTCACATAATGTATGATAACTAGCATCATACTCATGATTTTCTTGTTTCAATCTTGTCGAACGAGCGCCTGACTTGGCTTTTGTATCTACCTTGATTGTTTTTAATATATAATCAATAATTGGTCGATGTATTATGTGCATCTGGTATATTTTTTTAAATAAAGAGGGGCAAACGGTCAAGATCTTTCATTCGCAACATTAGGGGTGAAGAGATGCGATGCCGGCCTTTAATAAATGTATATATGACTATTATATTTATATTATTACTAGTGGAACCAACAGACGTAGTCCTGTGCACACGTCTTAAATTTGAAAAATCGGTCCAGCCGTTAGGAGGAATTCACTAAGATACACATGAGCAGAAGAATTATATTTTATGGACGGAATTGAGAATCTAAACCAATCTCAAATTCACTGGAACACACAAAAAAAAACATCAAAATCGGTCCAGCACTCTAGAGGGAGTTCAGTGACATACACACGCACACAAGAAATATATATATAAAGATTAATACAGATCGCAAAGGACCACCCCTGTCAAACTTGGAAAAACTAAAACTAGGACTATCCATAAAAGATGTTAGTTGTATGTAGCGACAATAATTGCTAAATTTTATGTAAATCATAAAATTTTTTCCTTTATACGTTTTCGAAGCCTCCGAAAATCATATTTGGTCCTCATAATTTAGATTCCAGTATAATGTACAGAATAATTTGAATTATTTATCCAACTAGCAAGCTAAATTAAAATTATTTATGCTAAAAAGAACATTACACATACGTAGACCAACGATTGCGTTGTAAGGATTTATTGAGTATGATGATTGTAACTGAATAATTGAACAAATATGTAAAATTACATTCTAAGGAACTCGAAATTGATTGTGTATAACTTAAGTGTAACATAATTACCTTAAACAATGATAGAATGCACAAATCAAACATGAAAACAAAATTAATGAACGATGCGATGCGACTCTAAATCGCGACCCCTCGCATTCCGTGCGAGCGCTCTTCCACTGAGTGACGTATCGTGGATAAATCTTGTATGTCTTGTTCAACTCTCAAGTTGTGGCTTCATCTACAGGATCTTTAGACTTTACAGTTGATAACAAATAATAATAAAATGAAAACAACTTGGAAAGTTATGAATGAGGAAATGCATCGCACAAATTAGAGAAGTAATGACGAAAATTTTAAGAATAGTGTTAAATATGGCAAAATATGAATAAACTTTATCATTAACTAGCTGACCCGACAGACGTTGTTCTGTTCATAATAAAAAACAACTCTTGCGGGTGGAATTTCGTAAAATCCGTTCTTAGCTGACCTCTACTCGGTGAAAAGAATATTCTTACCAAATTTCAAGTCTTTAGCTCTAATGGTTCCAGAGATATCGTGATGAGAGACTATATATGTGGAAATCTTTTATATATATATAAATAAAGACTTCAATATGACCATTGATTACTTTATTTGTGGATATTGAATAAAAGGGAGCTGTCACACTCAGCTATGCAATTCTCGTTTGGATTAAGTCGGTTCGAGTGAATAATGAGTGTGATTAATCAGATCATAACTGTTTAGTAGAGTAATATATCAAAATAATTATTATATAATTAAATAGGTACTGGTAATTTTATTACTTTATTCATATTTAATACGGGTTTGCACTCCGGAAGTGCCAGCAGAAGTGAAAACTTGACCTTAACATTGTGCATTTTTGAATATTTTGGAATGTTTAGGGTATAATTTCGCACGAATTGCTTTATTTAACTTGCTATATTATGTGGTTATCTACAATATTCATTTATTGCGCTATCGTACACAATAATAACAATTTATATTACATAAAAAATTTAACACTTCAGAACTATTACAATTACTTTACATGCTACTATAAAGTAAAGAGTACGTCCTACTCAGTCGTATTGCACTTAAAGTGTGCTTAAAGTCGCTTACAAGTATCCGAGAGCATTTTGCAATATTTTCTATAGACCATGCTATATATCAAATTAGTACTCATGACTCTATATTATAAGAAAAAAATTGGGAGCATTTAAATTTTGTTTTATAATATCTTTGTTAATAGTAATTTTATTACTGTTTTATTATTATGGAAATGTGTTCCATATCTATATATGTGTTTTTGCAATGTAATGTTATTCGCAATTGTTACACATATCACACATACCTTTTAATAAATAATTGCAATGTTGTTCTACTTGAATAAAAATATTTAAATTGTTCTGATTGAATAAATAAATAATGGGGGATGCTCAGGGTTAATATTTGGACCTCTTTTATTCCTGATTTATATTAATGATCCCCTTATATCGCTATCGCTATAAGGCTAAAAAGATATTGTGTTGTTTGATGATACATCACGCATGTTAAAAGTTTTTCATGGAATAAAGGTAGAGGCCAAACTCCAATGGGCGTCCTTAGAGACAACTTATCGAGCAGACTTAGTTTTAACGCAGTAAATCAGAATTAAGAATCAATGGCAAACATCAACGTGGTTCTTTAACATTTTAACATGAAGTCGGGTGGTGTTTCCGCTGCTTGTCGCTGTCATCCCCAATAGTGCCTCGAACCTTCCCCGTAATAAATGCGGTAGAAGATGCAGTGACTCCACATCTCTAGGCAACGTTAAAGACAAGGTACAGTTAATTATATTTTAAGAAGTCATTAATTGCACATTTTTGCCAAGACAATAAGGTTACGATTATAAAGTAGTCCACAAAAATATGTTTATAATATAAAATATTGTTATTTCATATTTCTCCTTACGGCAACAACTGAACCATTTTTTAATCTATAAAATAGAAGTGGAAAACTTTTGATAGATACGCATAATTCACTAAAACCTAGTAAACATTATAACGCAGTTGTAAGATTTATGGCTTAAAGATAAAATATTCGGTACATACAACCATAATTTATTTGTTCATTCTGTTTGTTTATTGCGGTAATAGCCACCTGGTCAAGAGTTTACATTTAGTGATAAAGTAAACCGATTGATAATGTTTGATAAACAATTTAGAATATATGATATTATAATTTAATGGTTTCAGTTGCGGGTAATATTGGCATCCTTCAGGACGTATGCTGTATAGTTGTCCAGGGAAGAAACTGTCAATGATATTGTGTTGCATACACTCTAAAATATTCGAATTTTTTATTTGACGGCGGCTTTTCATAGTTATAAATTCTAGTTACATCAATTTTAAATTAATTTTGAATAGGTAGCAAATATGTTATTACGGACTAGTAAGTGTAAATATAGATTAGCGGTATTGATACGGGTGTTGTTGTTAGGACTGCCGATTTTTCATTATCTCATGTTTGGCGATGGTGCAGTAGATGAAGGTGCGACAGGTAAACAAAAGATGGTTTATTTTGTATTGTGCGAATGTGTTGCGTGGTGGAATTTAGATGAAGGCGTTGCAATATGCAATGGTATAATATCGCTTTAGTGGCTTTATATAAATCATTATATTAATATACTTTATTAAACCCTTCATTCATGAACACAGATCTCGCGAATGCTTAATATCGCATGTTATATTTTACGCTTTCAAGTTTATAAATAAAAATCATAGCCAATTTGGGCAGAACGTACATCGCTTCGATAAGTTTTCATAACTAAATTAATAATATTTTAATTGTTGTTCTTATTTATTCCATATCATTATTACTGTATACATCGTTGATAAATTGTGTTAGTGCATGCACTGTCCCAACTACTTGTCGCGTTTTCTCGATCAGAAGTCCCAAAATTTCTACCGCAGCGAGGTTATGTCACTACCTACTCGATGGCAAAAAATCATCAAACAAAATGAAAAATAATATTTACATTTTTTAAATATAAATAAACTTTGAAAAGCAAAGTTTTTTATATTATGTAATGGTATCAGGTATTCATTACAACTAACTTCAAAATGTTTCACAGAATATTTATAAGCATCGGCAAAAAGTCGTGGCAGTAATCCAGCATGTCTTCCGACAATGTGAATTTCTCAGGCAATAATAAACCAACTGAGTTCAGACCACTTTGGCCAGTTAGCCTCTTTTAATATTGTGGCCAATAAATGTTCTAAAATTAAAAAGTTTACGTTTGTTCCTGTGAATAATAGGCGGATGGAGAAATATAGAGGTAATGTGTCAGTTAAACTCTCAAATTTGGATTTATTAAAACATAATATTAATCCTAATGAAATGTATGATATGTTATTTAAAATAATTAAAACAGAGTTTGCTTCTATATTTACTTCAAAGACAGTCAAATCAGGTGGACTCTTGTCATTTAATGATTGGGCAACAGCTGGCATTCATAGCAGCAGACAAAGCCTATATGAACTATATAGTGAGAGATCATTATATAATCATGATGCATCTTTTCTCGAGTATGTTAAAAAATACACTAAATTATTTAAAAGTGTTTGTTCTATTGCAAAGTCTATGCATATCAGACAGATAATTAAAAATGCACCGAATAAAATAAAGATGACATAAAGGGAATCTGGAAGAGTGAAAGACCGCAACATTGAATATAATTTATCAATAAACAATACTATAATTCAATCTCAGCAGGAAGTTGCTTCTGCTTTTGAGATTTTTTTTTCTGACATTCCAGTTTCTATCACAAGCACTCTTGTGTTGTCCACCAGTGTTGCTGAGTCACTTCTTCTGGAAAATGTTAAAGAATGCCAACAAACATTCAATTTTAGTTTTGTTAGCCCTGGAGAATTAATTAAAACTTTTAAGTCTCTCGACCTGAAAAAAACTGCTGATATATGGGGCATTTCTGTTAAAATAATAAGTTCAATAATTGATGTCATGGCACCATATCTTGCAATAGTAATTAATAATTGTATTAATCGTGGCGTGTTTCCTGACCTTCTGAAACATAATAAAATCACACCAATATTATTATTATTATTATTTAAGTCGGGATGCTCTTCTGACCCGAACAACTATCGTCCTGTGTCGGTTTAGCTGACCCTTAATAAAATTAAAAAAAAAAATTAAGCCAAGTGCTTACTTACTTTAACTCTCATAAGTTACTTCATTTGAAACAATTTGGCTTTACTAGGGGACGTTCAACAACGGATGCAGATGTTGAGCTGATCAAGAATATTTTTGATGCCTGGGAGGAATCGCAGAATGCACTTGGCATCTTCTGTGATTTATCTAAGGCTTTTGATTGTGTTCAACATTCAACGCTGGTCAGGAAGCTATACCACTATGGCATAAAAGGAACTGCGCTCGATCTTCTGTCTTCATATTTAAACAATAGAATTCAGAGGGTCGGCGTGAATGGCAGGAGATCTCCTGGTACTCCTCTCAGTATGGGGGTACCACAAGGGTCTATTCTTGGACCGTTCCTCTTCCTTATCTATATAAATCATCTTCCTAATCTTATAGAGAAAAAACATAAGGTAGTATTGTTTGCGGATGACACTTCACTGATTTTCAAAGTGAAAAGAAACCAAGCTATGTATGACGAAGTGAACGATATTTTATCTGATATCGTGTACTGGTTTAGCGCTAATAACCTATTGTTAAATAGCAAGAAAACTATATACATTAAATTTACCGTACCAAATGTCAATAATGTAAATGCAAATGTTTTGCAAATGCAAATGTTGAGAGGTGATAGAACCGGTGGAATCTGCTATATTTCTTGGCATAACTCTAGATTCCAAATTAAAATGGGGCCCCCCTTTTGAAGGATTGGCGAACAGACTTAGTTCTGCAGCATACGCGGTTAAAAAGATTAGACAATTAACTGACATAGATACGGCGCGACTAGTATACTTTAGTTATTTCCATAGTATTATGTCCTATGGTATATTGCTATGGGGCAACGCTGCCGATATTAATACAATATTTCTGCTGCAGAAGAGGGCTATTCGCGCTATTTATAACCTAGGTCCTAGAGAATCATTGAGAGCAAAATTCAAAGAAATTAACATCTTGACTGTTGCTTCTCAATATATTCTTGATAATGTAATGTATGTTCATAGGCACATAAGTGAATTTGCCAGAAACTGTCATAACCATAATGTTAACACTAGGAACAGACATAAACTGATGATGCCTACTACTCGGCGTCGAGTAAGTAAGTCTTTTGTGGGGCGATGTATATGCTTTTACAACAAGATCCCAGAAAATGTTCAAAACAAAAGTATTACGTTATTCAAAAGAATTGTTAAAAAACGTTTGTGTGGTAAAGGTTACTACCACATAAATTACTTTCTTAATAATACCACAGATTGGGAATGGAGCGACCGCCCTCAGGCTATTAAATAATAAGTTTAATTGTACAATATTACTTTGTAAATGTTACTTTAATTGTAAAACATATATTTGATGGAAAAAAAAGCCCGCTGAGTTTGTTGCGCCCATTCTTCTCAGGCCTGAGGCATTCATTTTGGAATGGGTGGTAGATTTTTCTTTTCTTTGGACTTTCAATAAGTGATTTCACATCCTATTTTGAATAAAAATATTTGAATTTGAATTTGAATTCAACTCCTCCAATGAGATTGAGCAACATCTTCAATAGAAACGACTGATGTGATCACCCCATCGCCCGTTCTGTTTCTCTCTGTATGTTTTGTTGGCTCGTGTTTGATGTTCTTTTATTTCTCGTATTAGTCTTGTCCATTGTCTTCTTTCTTATCATTTACGTTTATTTAAATTTTAATTGCTGTAAAAGTATACAATTTTTCTAAAAATTTAGAAAAATTGTAAATTTTTATTTTTAGTCCCTTCGGCAGCATATATTATTATATACACATACTTACTTGATATTTATTAATCTTTGACTATTTAGCTTAGTTGTCATACATTGTGATTGGTTTATATTTATTTTATGATAATGTGTTAGATTGAGGCACATGTTGTACCTTATTCTCTTGAGTTCATTTATGATTTATCAATGGATTTTTTTAGTTTAAAGTTGAAACAATCGAGTATTTTTACACGCTTTTTTAATAAAAAATATAATGAAGCTAATGCTTCGCTACACCTGTATGTATATATTATATTAACCCACGGGCGCGATTTTGACCCACTTTAAACGGCAAGATTTAGTTCAAACTTCGTAGATTTATGACAATACATCAATTTGATAAAATCAATCTATTTTTCAATTTGCTAAATAAGATTTTTGGTAAATTATACATTCATCAATCGTCTATGAGACAGGAATTGATCTTAATTTTAAATTTCAAAATAAATTTTAAATTTTTTAGTTCGGTTTTTTATAAAAAGCGTGTCTGTGAGTATTTCTAACTACTATTCATTATTGTATCGCTTTGCATTGTGAAATATTTTAAAAATGCTGAAGATGTATATGTTGATGTAAAGGAGTAGCAATGGGTTTATTAATTTATTTATGTAATTATCACAAAATCCACAGAACTACATATAATAATACAATTTTAAAACTTTCTTGTAATAATGGACTTACAATATTTATAATAAGACGTGGTATTTGTGCGTGTGTGGTTTGGTGAGAGTACGTGCGTGTGTGTTGTGTGTGTTTGTGAATTACTTTTAATTTATACCTTCTTTTAGATTTTTATTAACACTCCTTAAAAAGTCATTTATATTTTATGCTAGTTCTTCTCATTAAAGATCATTGTTTCCGATGTGGTGGTGAATGGTATCCTATAACTTTGAAATTCACGAGTATCGTGCTTTGAACTAAATTAATGAACGGTGTGTGTTTTAAACCACACGAGACACGATACGAGTTTATCAAGGCGATGTAAATATTATTATGAAATATTACAATTGATGCAACTTCTATGTAAGGTCCTACTCGTATTAGTTATTAGGATATTACATAGTCTTATGATACTAGTATGTAGTTGAAAAAAGTAAAATAATATCTCTAATATATACCAGTGGATACCTTTGCACAGGATGCTAGGCTAGATTATGGGTACAACAACGGCACCTATTTTTGCCATGAAGCAGTAATGTGTATGCATTACTGTGTTTCGGTCTGAATGGCGCTTTAGCTAGTGAAATTACTGGGCAAATGAGACTTAACATCTTATGTCTCAAGGTGATCGCAGTTGTAGTGCCGCTCAGAATTTTCGATTTCTTTCAAGAATCCTGAGTGGCACTGCATTGTAATGGGCAGTCATATCAGTTACTATCAGCTGAACGTCCTGCTCGTCTCGTCCCTTATTATCATAATAAAAGATACAGCATAATAAAAAAGGAAATCTATACTTACTGTAATCATTTTGATTGACAAGTGGCAAATAGTCAGCCTCGCTTGGCATTTGGCTCCCTAGTAATTTGAATAGCTAATGCACACATGGACAAAAGATAGTTGATCACGTATTACCGGGCTGTCAGATCGTCTATATTCTAGTATAATCTCGGCCTTACAAATAAACTTGGTATAAAGTTATAACTGATGATAAACAAAGAAAATGCAAAATGTTTACATTATCGTTGACAACACTGTCAATACAATGATAATTCTGTAGTTTTCCTAATGACAAGCTGCCTTGCAAATAAACGCGGGAAACGTTATAAGTCCGAACAAACCATTCGTAAGCAAAATGTCTATTTGTAAACATTTTACATATTCTTGGTTTATGCTTAGTTATAAATTTAAGACAATTTTATTTGTAAGGCCGTAAATCTATGGGATCTTATATAATTAGTACCTAGTACGTAGGTACTTTTATATAACGTTGACATTTTTTTTCACTATGTGATTTTTCATTGATTTATGATTGTTCAACTACTACTCGTAACATTTGATATTAGATTTCAACTTCATAATATCAATTATCATTAATAATAAATCATATATTTCAGGCATTTTACCTATAGAATTACAAACAATTAATGACTTAAATTACATTACCTAATTGATCTTACATTGATTTTAGTTAAATTACAGATAGAATTAAATATAATTATGTCATATTAATAAAGAAAATATTTAAGTAAATTATAACCAATAATTAATGTAGTCAGATACAATTCATTAATAATTAATTTAATTTCAGTACATCATTGAAAATATTATGAACGACGTTGGACTCGAACTCGCGACCTCTCACGTTCAGTGCAAGCGCCTTTTCCAACTGAGCCAACCGTTCGTAGTTTTATTTGTGTAATTAATCTCAAAAGTGAGTTATCACTTTAAAAACATAACAAAATATATTATGTTTAATTAAATAAAGCCATCCTGATTGATGATTTAAAATAATTATATTATCATAATATTGGCCATAGATACGCACTTTATGACACAGTATTGAACAGTCCAAGGACTGAGGATTATAGTATTATATTTATTATAGGCACACGATGTTGCAATAAAAACTAACCTAATCCTAGTCTTATCAAGTGTCAGATGGTATTAAAATATGAATTATTATTTCCAAATTTAAATACAATAACAAGATATATCGTTCAACGACCCAATTACTTAGTGACTTCGTTATTTATTTAATATTATAATATCCGGACGACCGAGCCTTGCTCGGATTTTTAAGAATGTACAAAACTTGACCAAAAAAAAAAACTAATAGGACATCTGGATTCGAACCGGGGTCTTCTGCTTTCCGGATCACCCAATGTCCCATCTGAGCTATAATAGTGTTGTATATAGTGGCGAAATTTACCTTTGTATTCTAATGTTATTGTAGCTGTTTCTTATTCAAACATGGATAAAACCATTTTTTTAATTGAAACCTAGCTAGATCGATTTATCACCCCCGAAATCCCCTGCTTACTTAATTTTATGAAAATCGTTGGAGCCGTTTCCGAGATTCAGATTATATATATATATACAAGAATTGCTCGTTTAAAGATATAAGATTTATCCACATACTAAATATTTATATATAACCTCTATGGCAATGAAATATGAAAAAAAAAAACATAGCAGGTAAGTTACACGTTTCGCTTAGGTTTCTTAATTATATATATATATATATATATATATATATATATATATATATATATATATATATATATAGGATTCAATTCAATGAAGTTCTAGTGAAGTTCTGGTATGACAAAAAAATTCACCGGTTCAACTTTTGAAACCAGCAGCGCTAAGGAACTGCGTGTCGTCCATAAATTGTGCCGTTTAATTCAAAAGAACAAAAAATTTCTTTCAATTATAATTAAAATAATAATTCTAAAAAGTTGTTAATCATTTTTTCTAGATAAAGCTACATTTTCCTCTCGCCATCTTTTGACTCTGGAGCCCGAAAAAAATTGTACACGCCCTGCCATCCTGGAATTCCCACCGGATGGACTCTCAAGATCTCAGAGAAAGCATGTAAGTACCTACTCTTTGTTAGTTTTAACTTCATCAACATACTGTTGCGCTTTTCCTAAGTCTACTGAAGAGCTGAACTCTCCATTATAGTCCAGCCAAGCAGCGCAACTGATAAACTCGTTACTTACTTACCATTGGGAGGCTCCTTTGCACAGGATGCCGGCTAGATTATGGGCGCACACAACGGCGCCTATTTCTGCCGCAAAGCAGTAATGTGAAGCATTATTTTGTTTCTGTCTGAAGGGCGCCATACCTAGTGAAATTACTGGGCATTCATTTGGCCAGTAATTTCTTATGTTATTACTTAGTTGAAGATGTGACGAGCGCAATTGTAGTGTCGCTAAGAGTTTTTGGGTTTTACAAGAGTCCTAAACGGAACTGTATTGTAATGGGCAGGGTGTATCAATTACCATCAGCTGAACGTCCTGCTCGTCTCGTCCCTTATTGTCATAAAAAACTTAACTAAGAACTTAATTTCGCGGTTTTGCACTATAATTAAAAAATATATTTCAAACAAATAGTTTTAATAATACTTTAAATTAAAAATAAATGTTTTTATGTAAGAGGAGGGCAAAGGAGGGACGGGTCACCGGATGTTAAGTGTTCACCGCCGCCTGCATTCTCTTGCAGCACCAGAGGATTTACAGGAATATTTTGTATAAAATTTTAAAGGTGATAGAAATTACTATCAGAAAGCAATAAGTATTATGTTTTGTAAAGTAATGTTAATCATTTAAGTTCTTATTTATTATTATCTTTCTAACTCATAAAAGATATTGTAAAAGCCTTAGGGTTGGTAGATAAACTTAGACACAACGTGAATTGAAAGTATGTCCAGGAATATTGTAAAAAGAGTTAGGGTTGGTTGATAAATTTAGACACAACGTGAATTGAAAGTCTGTCCAGGGATATTGTAAGAGACTTAAAGTTGGTAGATAAATTTAGACTCAACGTGAATTGAAAGTCTGTCCAGGGATATTGTTAAAGACTTAGGGTTGGTAGATAAATTTAGACACAACGTGAATTAAAAGTCTGTCCAGGGATATTGTAAAAGACTTAGGGTTGGTAGATAAATTTAGACACAACGTGAATTGAAAGTTTGTCCAGGGATATTGTAAAAGACTTAGGGTTGGTAGATAAATTTAGACACAACGTGTATTGAAAGTCTGTCCAGGGATTACACAGCATTAGTTATACCCTTGCTATCTTATTAATAATAAACTCAGTGTAAAGTTACTCCAAGTTTAAAATTACTTCTCCCTGTCATGAAATTCTGTAGTAGTAAAGGTAAGAAAACGGCAATAAGTTCTAAATTTGGAATAAGTTTATTTCGCGTTTATTAATAATACAGTTTGTGTACGAGTCCGACTCGCATCATTCTTTTCTTAATGATTTTTAATGTAGTGCTTATTTTATGATCCCTTTGAATTAAGCACATTTATCTTAATTTTATATTTTGACATGTCAGTTAATCGTGTGTTACATATACCTACAGCTATCGTGGGCAACCGCTAGTGGGTTCGGTCCCGGTGGGAACATACCATATTGTTCCACGACTGGCTGTGTAGACAGATCTCTTTAGATCATATTAACTTCTCGAATAACGCATACGCGGTATGCTGGTGGTACATTATTTACATTAATATATGGCACGGAACTCCAGAGGTCGCGGGTTCGAGTCCCGCATCATACATAAAATTTTGTTTTCAAATTTTATTTGGGTATATTATAAATATAAAGCCCGACCGAGTAACGAACCACTGTTCCCTAATGCACTTTTAAGTCCACATTCTTGAATAAAAACTCGATTGATACCATTTTGTCATCTACCATATAGTTAGTTTACGCCCCGGGTTAGCTCGCTAATATTCAGGGAAGTGTCTCAGCAACAAACAATACATGATACAAGGTAATTTATAGTATCATAATTATGTTTATAGTTATAGTATGCTATGTTTTGATGAATATAATTCACCAAGCGCTTTTGATAGTAAGTGACCACTGCCCAATTTCCCATAAAGACCAGAAACATGCTCTTTGACGTCAAACAAGAATCAAATGTCATAAGCTCCATTAAAATTATCTCTTAAGTTTAAGACTAAGTTTTCAATTTCTAAATCTAATCACCAGGGCTTCATAATCGTTCACTGCGTAATAGCTTTGTACTGTTTCCTACTCCTGGGCGCAGTTTGCGAGCAATACTTCGTTCCTGCCATCGAGATTATATGTGACCGTAAGTACATCGCTCACCGCTATTGCTGTTTAGAGTCAATGATATTGTATACATACGTATACAGAGGGTATAGTCGCCTCAGTTGCGGACCCCATTTATCCATTAACAACGTCACTCCGCACCAATTGCGAGCGGCACGTACTCGTAGCCACTCCGGGGCTCTCATTTGTAAGCTAAATGTACGATCGATCTGTGTTGAAATGATTTATCTTCAATAGGTGTCTTACCAAAGATTATCGAATGAGATTATAAGCCCGATGAGTTGGTGCTAAAAGAATACGGTATAAGAACAATCCCCGGTCTGACAAGTTTCAATCGAAATTCTACACAAAAAACATTCTAGTAAAGTAGTTATAACAACCGACCTAAACTGGATGCTCTAGCAGTAATCAGTTGTGTTTCTGAACAGGAGCCGTAGTTAGTGTAACTAGTTATTGAAACCTTACATCTTTTTGTTTTCTTTAAAACATGAAGGATTCCATGGAGGATAAGCGAGCGTGTGGGTTACCTGATGGTAGATACTCACCGCCGACCGTACTCTCTTGCAACACCAGAAAAATCAGAGAGCCGGAAGTCTGGTCTTCGTCTATTTTATTCTTCCCCATTGTCTTCGGATCGCACTTCCTTTCTTTTTATTTCTTTCGCGGTTCCTCTCATATTTATAGGTGCTTGAATCTCTTATTATCAGGGATACGTACGTACGTCCTCAGCTACTAAAAAACTATAATTATTATCATCTTTTATATTAAAATTGTTTTGCATTGCTTACACATATTTTAATTTACTTATTCACAAATATATGTTATTGCATAATACAGATAAAATAAAATATTAGGGTTTCGCAAGCTTGCAATTTTACGAATTTATCCACAGAGCAGTTTTTCACACCTTTTCTGTGATTTTATCTGTTTTTTAAATAAAAATTATTACGTATAGATTAGAATTACAAAACTACAAATAGTTAGTGTATTACACTAAGTAAGCGATAAACTATAATACTATAATATAATAAGCCATCTTTATGAATGTTTTAATTTTAAATAAAATAATCGCTCCTCGTATGTAGTCTTTCCTAATCGTCAACATTCAATCCAGATAGTGGGTTTAATGATTTCGCGAAGTGGATAAGATTAATATCAAAAGTCTATAATATTTTGTACACACGGCTTGGTCGCTTTGTCAGTCTCTTCTTTTAGAAAAAGGCTCTTCTTGTAGGCACTTGAACTTGCAAGTAAACAAATAGTGACGGTATTGGACCTGCCTTTATCAGATTTTTATTATTAAATTGAAATGAATTTCAAGGTTTCCGTCTAATAATTTCTCGCAAAAGATTGAACGTGAACAATTTACGGCAGTTCCCAATATTCAGTCTATCTCTTACTTGAGATAAAAATCGTAACTATCGTTGACATTTCTGTCCCAATAAACTTATCGACGGAAATTCACCTTATCCGTTCACGCTGTCTGTCAATGGGACGACTTATAGCTTACCAGAGATAGAAGTTTGTATGGAAATTGCAATTCACGCGTCCCAATATAAGGCGATAAGAATGACTTATCGGGTATATTGAGACAGCTTTAGATTACTGACAGCTAATTACTGACAGTAGAAGATAATAATTTATCTCTATCTGTAGATATCATATTGGGAACGGCCGTAAGTCACGTTCTCATATGTTTGTGTTAATCTTGGATAAAGTAAAATAAAGACATCCTGTTTTGATATATACTTTACTTTTTAATTGGTATTATTTGCGTGAGTATAAACAGAACGCGATATTTCGCGGTATAGGATATCACGATATGCTCAACTAATTCCAACTTGCAGACAGAGAAGACATACAGTAAATAACAATGCAACACGAAACATGATTAGCGAATTTATAGTGTGATTTATTGCAGTATATATTTTATTAGAATTTTGTAGCGATTACAAGAATGCGTTATTGAAATTCCGACGATGAATTAAGTGTGCGTTTATTGTGAGTAATGTGCACTTTTATTATTAGTAGGTATTAAATGCTATGTGCATTGCGAGAACAAAACAATAGGCAAAGAGGGTCAAACGGTAACCTATTATTCAGTTTATGAAGCTCTACTTATCTGTCACTCTATGTTGAAATAGAATTGTCATAGATACATACAAAATATGTAAGAGTTAAGCGATTATCAAGATAAGTATTGAGAACTTACAAATAACTAAAGACAAGATCAAAAGATCATTTAATATTATCCTCACGGACGAGTAAAAAAGAAGGACTTCGTGTCACCTTACATAACAGTGAAGCACCAAAACAAGCCGGTAAACACACACTTACACTAATACAAACCGATCAGCCGCCATTATGAGATTTGCCATCGTCTGTGACAAATCAGTTTGCGTCGCAATAAAATATTTTAAAAATGTCGTCGTACGTTGTGAAAAAGTGTAAACACAATACTATAAAAGTATTTGTGGCCATATATGATTATTTAAGTGAGAAAAATTGTGTAACTGGTATACCCCATTACCGGACACACACTAGCATAAAGGTGCTACACTTGTTAATATCATGGGCCGGAGTCCTTCTTTTATTACTAGTCCGTGATTATACTATAATAATATTAATTAAATAAATAAAATCTGTAATTGTATATTTGTATGGAATAGTAACAAACGAGGGTATGGGTCAGATGATATATCGAATTCTCTTGCAACATTAGACGTTTGAGGCTAGCTAGCTAGACCACGATTACGTGATATCTATACTTAGGTATGGTATTATAATATGGGGTAACTCGACAGTAATAAATTGAGTCTTAATAGTGCAAAAAAAATGTATGAGGGCTGCAGTGGGATAAGAGACCCTTGATACCTGCAATTATGTTATTTTAGAGTCCTCAGGCAACTTGCTATGTAATTTTATGCACAGGCAATGGCTGTTTTTAAGGAAAAGTATTGTTTTAGGAGAATCGTTCAAAACCGTTGTTGGTTGTTGTTCTAGAATTCGTCTCAAAAGAGGTTGTTTTTCAATATATATGTTTGTAGGATTAAACCTGGCCGCCGACATTGCTGGAGCGACGTTCATGGCAGCAGCAAGTTCGAGCCCTGAGCTGTTCATAAACTGTATCGGAACATTCGTGACCGAGGGAGACCTCGGCGTAGGAGCGGTGGTGGGCTCTGCCGTGTTCAACGTTCTGGTGGTACCGGCCTGCTGTGCTCTCGCAGCTTCGAAGGTAAGTTACACTTTATCAGCAGAAGAATAAATCAAATGAATATGATATTTGGAATTATTTCAATAATTTATTTAGGACTAAAGACATTCGCAAAAATATATCTTAGTCTGTGACTAGTAATTTTTTTTTTGTTTATTGAAGTAAGGGACGAGACGAGCAGGACCTTCAACTGATGGTAATTGATACGCCCTGCCCATTACAATGCCGCTCAGGATTCTTGAAAAACCCCAAAAATTCTGAGCGGCACTACAACTGCGCTCATCACCTTGAGACATAAGATGTTAAGTCTCATTTGCCCAGTAATTTCACCGTAATGCTTACACATTACCACTTCAGGGCAGAAAAAGGCACCGGTTTGGTGCCCATAATCTAGCCGGCATCCTGTGCAAAGGAGCCACTGGTAAGAGACTTAAAACTTAACATGGCTACCTGCATCCTATGTCAGTCATCATTAAATGGCAACTGACCAGCTCCCGCCCCATCCACCACATTAATATGAAAGCAAAGGTACGACGGCCAATTTAATTCCTGAATCAAACTATTTCATGAAGATTACGGAAGTACGCCTAGTACTGCCTAATTATTTAGAATACAAATACGATAAAGCAGCGTTCGGGTCAACGTGACCTCTATCAAGGTTAATGGTCTTATGAGCATTATGTTGTTGTTCAACAATAATATCACTCACTTGTAAAGTACCTGTTGGCACTAAGCCTATTATGAAGTACTTACATATTTTATTACTATGAAGTATTATTATCTATCTATGAGTTGTATTGCATTATTATAATTATGATAAGGGTACATGCACTTGACTTTGGTATTTATTCATACTAAATTATATCCGGCCATAATGAAAACTGCCATCAATGTTTTACAAAGGCGAAGCGAAACACAGTGTTTCGGTTGAAGGGCGCCGTAGCAAGTGAAATTACTGGGCAAATGAGACTTAACATCTTATTTCTTAAGGTGATGAGCGCAGTTGTATTGCCGATCAGAATTTTTAGGGTTTTTCAAGAATCCTGATTGGTACTGCATTGTAATAGGCAGGGCGTATCAATTACCATTAGCTGAACATCCTGCTCGTCTCGTACTTACTTTCATAAAAAAAACATACACTTTACATCTTATCTAAACTAGGCATTGCCTGTACCTACTATGGGTGCTAGACACCGATATATTTAATACGAAATATATATATGAATACATATGAACATCCATTACTTGGACACAAACATCTACATATATCCATCAATGTTCTAGTCTAAATCTAGCTCAGTAACCAGGGTCACTAATTTAAGGCAAGGTATCTCCGCAAGTTGGAGCACTCATGGAACCTTGCCATTTTTTGTGTTATTGCCATATATAGTTTATTTAAAAAGAGCATGAAAAAGCAATGCGGGGAGAGTTTCTTGCGCCGTAAGTAAGCGTTATTTTGCGGAAATCCATATGTTCCAATCCAAATGTTGTGAGATATCTTGAAACAACTCGACACGTGCCTCTATAAGAGGCATATATATATAGTATTATATATATGCCTCTATAATAGTCTTGTATATAGTGGTGAAAGTTACTTTTGTATTCTAATGTTTTTGTAGCTGTTTCTCATTAAAACATGGATAAAACACTACATTTTTTCAAATTGAAACCTAAATCTGAGCTGGATCGATTTATTGCCCCCGATATTCCCTGTATACTAAATTTTATGAAAATCGTTGTAGCCGCTTCCGAGATTCAGATTATATATATACAAGAATTGGTCGTTTAATGATATAAGATGAGTCATTTTAGATGCATTGTACACGTTATAGATGATAGAGCTGGATTGGTGGTCAGTGTCGAGAGACTGTTTGATGTACGCGGTAGCCGTTGTCGCCTTGATCCTGACGCTGCTCGATGACGTGGTGTACTGGCACGAGGCCTTACTGCTGGTCCTCATGTATACTCTATACATCCTAGGTAACAAGGTCCAACTGTTGATATAATATTTCTTTCTCTTACTCATAGTTTATCACATGGGTGTTAGCGATAACCTTTAAATATATCTACAGGGTAATTTGTGAAATAACAAAAAAATTACCACTTTATACCTTCTCGACCAAACTGTAATGAAACAGCTGATTTTTTTTCCATGATATCAAAGTTGGCCCCCGTAGTGGATATAGTTCATATTCGCGATGATGATAAAAACACCCAGCATTTAACAACACATTTAGGTGCCATATGTTTGTAGCAGCAAATATCAGAAAGTGATTGATTGATGTTAATGAAATGTTTGCATATCAGAGTTGTATTCAATAGAAATGGTTAATATAATATTCACTTTGTGGTAGGTCGCCAATGTATGGTGTTTTACCATTTACCATGTATGATATTGAATATCTTTCAACTGCTCACTTATCACATTGAAGCGTGGTTGGGCTTATATAGTATTTATTCTTATTTTAAAATTTAGGTTGCTATTCATTGATTTAAATTTCAGATACATTTCAATGGAAATGGTGTCTATAATATCAACCTTGTCGTAAGTCGCTATTGATCAAGTAAGTACGGTGCCAATGTAAGTTACGGAACTTTAGCGACGTTAAACGGTTACCTACACTTAGATCAACGTGGTAATTAAGTTAAAAGTTACATACTTGTAGTAATATGGCGCTACTACGTGTCAATACATTTGTAATATTATTCTCTCTACAAGTTATAGTGAAACGTGAGCGGTTTTATTTAATTCGCCTCTGAAGTACAAGGTCTACAAGACCTTCATCCGAACCCGTGCTGAAGAGCTACAGGTAGCACAAAACAAGAGTCTACGCCGTAGTGCGTGAGAAACACCAAGAACCAGAGGGACTGAGGAGTTGAGAGCCTGGACGCCTTCATTAGGCGCCCCGCCCTAGCCATTTTTATGGGCCTGGCACCCCGGTATACGCGGTCACCTTGCAGCTGCTGCTCCCACGGGATTTCCTGCCACGGGACGAAGAAGAGGAGGAGTAAAACAAAGTGGAGTGCTCATCCCACCGCTCAGCTGATCGCCCCGTACTTTCAAGGGGCTTGATCGCCTGGGGGCATCTGAGGCGACGAACTTACTTCCTGATTCGGCACCACGCCCGATATACCACAACGGGCACCCACTTTGACGTCATACTTCCAGATGTAGACAACCAATCAATAGAGAGTATCCACTCCTCCACCCGATAACCTGGCCATCAGATGTGATGACACATCGACAAAACGGGCTTATTAAGATTATATAACGTATATAGATTATTAAGTACGAGAACAAACAAGCATGTAGGTAACTTGGTGGTAAATGATCACCGATGGTGATAAGATCTTGTGTATCCATGATAAACTTACATAGAAACACTCAATTTATATAAAAAGTTAACTACGGAAACATGCCGTCTGAATTGCAACACGATATTTGTTAAATGTGCAATCTGCTATACCGATTACTATCTGTAGATTCCGGCTGTGATTTTATTTTTGTGGCAAAATTGTGAAAATTATTTTAAAATAGTTAAAAGCAACAACAATAAACAGAGAACAGACTACGACAAACAAGCGAAAGGGTCACCTGTTAGTAAGGGATCGCTGCCGGCCAATCTTCTTGCACACTACTGATCGATGCAAACATATTTCGAAATTAATACTGTTTAATTTTTCAGCGATGGTTTTCAACGGTCGACTCGGGAGCTTTGCTAGGAGTGGATGTTGTTTCAAAAAACCAAAGCCATACACGGAGGTTACACCTCTTTTATATAAAGGTAAACGAACACTTTATTACGATATTAAAATAATGCGCCTTTTGCCAAAGAAAAAGGAACCAATGTAATACTTCAATATTTTATTGTTATTTACGGTAAACAAATTTTACTAGAGGAACGGAATACTGGGTCTTGAAATCTCGAGCGATTGTCAATTCCGTGGCCATCTGGAGGGAAAAGCCAAATTGGCTTCGAAGAAGCTGGGCATCATTAATAGAGCACGACAATACTTCAAGCCATTCTACATTCTAGCTCTCTAAAAAGCGAAGGTTCGGCCACACATGGAGTATTGCTGTCATCTCTGGTCTGGCGCACCCCACTATCAGCTCGATCCATTTCACCACGTGCAACGCAGACCAGCTGGAACTATCGGGGACCCAGTGCTCTGTGAACGGCTGGATCACTTATAGCTGCGTAGAGACGTCGCTGTGTGTCTTCTACCGCATTTGTCACGGGGAGTGTTCCGAAGAGCTTTTTAACCTGATTCCTGCCGCCGAATTCCACCTTCACACGACACGCCACAAGTTAGGATATCAGCCCCATCATCTGGATGTGTGGCGGTCCTTCACAGTGCGGTTTTCAAGGGGCTTTCTTCCTCGGACGACAAAGCTGTGGAATGAGCTTCCTTGTGCGGTGTTTCCGGGACGATACAACATGGGTTCCTTCAAAAAAAGCGCGTACACCTTCCGGCCGGCAACGCTCTTATGATTCCTCTGGTGTTGCAAGTGAATGTGGGCGGCGGTGATCACATAACAGTACGCTCGTTTGTCCTCCTA
Source organism: Leptidea sinapis (assembly GCF_905404315.1). Lineage (NCBI taxonomy): Eukaryota > Metazoa > Arthropoda > Insecta > Lepidoptera > Pieridae > Leptidea > Leptidea sinapis. Next base: position 25,466,086 of record NC_066312.1, on the reverse strand, counting down.
TTACATAAATAAAGACATAATCTTATAGGTATGTAATTTATTATTTGAGGAGAGCATAAAAAAATAGCTCTTGAGTAGATTGGTGTGCCCTCGTGGCAACGCCAGCAGTGTCGGCTTGGGCCTTCGCTACACGTACCAGTTTGGCACTCGAACATTCACCAGCCCTAATACATCCGCATTAAATAACTTGCCAAGCAAGCGCTAATTCCCTTCTAGACTTCATCTCATACTATCCGACCATACCTAAAACAAATACTGTAGGGTACATTAATGTGTGAAATGGGTAAGCCCCATAGAGCCTTATGTACAAGAACCTAATTAATTTGTTTTGCACCCGCAGCAACACATTTCTTCTAATATACAAAATTCTCGTGTCGCGGTGTTTGTTACCACACTCCTCCGAACCTGCTGAACCGATTGTATGAAATTTTGTGTGCATATTGTAGGGTAGGTCTGAGAATCGGCCACCATCTATTTTATTGACCCCAAATATTTTATTATATATTTTTTTTATTTATATGGCGATACAACGTTTGCGGGGTATATAGTATTATATACAAATCTCGTGTTACATTAGTTACCATACTTCTTCGAAACGGCTTGATCGATTTTTATGAGATTTTCTGTGTAAATTTGGTTGGATTGAGAATCGTTCGTTATCTATTTTTTATGCCTCAAAATGAGAAGAAGCAGCAAGAAACTCAGTATCACTCTTAAACCAATATAGCAGCTTCAGCATTTTACAAATTGTTTTGCAAAAGTCATTCCAAAAATCATTTTAACGTTTCGATTTTTATAAATAACCCCACATTGAACTGCCACAAGAATGTTACAAAATCCTTTTAAATAGAACACTTTTGAAGGATTAAAACGCGTGTAATTGTAACTGTTTTTACATTCCAGATCTCGTTTACAGTCCCCCTTGAAAACCAGATCTGAAATGGACTTGAAACTTCGGGTTATCTAAAACAAAAATGTAACTCTAAAAGTGTTCTATTTAAATGTAACACTCGTGTTATTCATAGAAAATACTATACAAAATCCTTTTTTTTTCGAATTACTCACTCAAGTGATAAAGGACTTCTGTTAAGAGGCTGCCTGAACATATCCATGTTCGAATATTGTGATGATGAAGACAGAGGGTAGCTCTAAATATGAGGTTTTGTATGTGTTGCATACTCTGTGCACTCATCTGCTTGAAATTTTGTTATAATTTTCAGAAAAATCATATGGACTAGATTTAACAAACAGAATCACCGTGGAGGAGCAGCGGATTAATGAATTGGAGGAAGGAATTTCAATTACGTCAGGTGAGAATATTATGTTAAAACAGTTACCATCCTGTACACACAGTAACTGCAAAATAGAAGTGCAGTAAAACATCTGTACTATACTTGTGACTACAACTTTATTAAGTTCAACTGTAAAATGAAATCTAAACATGAAAATATTATGTATGTAATACGTGTTACCTTATAGTATATGAACCTACCATACCTTATCTAGATTTACATATCTGTGGCACCTAAACATCTGTGCTTTTTAGGCGACATTATATAAACAATGCTTTTATAAGGCTATAAGACTTTTTCAAGGACTTAATAAAGTATGTACTTATGTTACTTGATAAGTAATACACTAAGTTAAGAGGAAAGGAAAGAACAATTTAACGGTTTTCGATTTTTTATATTTGTTTCAGAATCGAGTATGAGTTCCATTCTATCTTGGCCAGGCTCCAAGTCATCATTCATGTCAAGATGCCTCTGGATGCTAACATTGCCTCTTAGCCTGGTCCTCTGGCTCACCATTCCAAACTGTAAGAAGAACCCTCGCCTTTATCCTGTCACCTTCATGATGTGCATCATTTGGATTGCTGGAGTATCGTACTTAGTGGCGTGGATTATTACAATCATAGGTAATCTGTTATATTACTGCACAGTAAAGGTTTTTTGACCTAATACTGTTTTCATTGAAGTAATATTTCAAAAGATTTATATATTTGTGGGTGGTTTGGTTCCTAGCTCAAAGCCCAAAATATTTAATCAAAATCCCCTAAACATGCCGAGATTCATTTGATGTGATCTCTGCCAATCATTTCTAGATTCACACTACAAGCAAAAAAAGGAATTTCAATAACCACCAAATTGAGACTAAACTTCCACCTAGGATCTTTCTAGGTCTTTTCCCGTTATATCTATTGTAAATTGTTGGTTGGTAAAATTGGTAAGTCAATTAGCCACTGAACTGTATATATACCACTGGATAGGCTGTTCCATATGTTTGACAGAAAATTATTGTGCCTATTTGAAGCGCCACTCGCAAGCTTCCAGAGAAATAATTATGACGTATAATACAAATGGCTGCGAAGGAACGTACTCCGAAGTATTTTTGCATTTTGAATTAATATCTTTCGTTGTCCGTGTTATTATAATACTTCAAGAATCAACGTATTAAAGTACACAATTTTTTTGTAAAAAGATTCCCACCATCTATCGATGTTTGATGACCACTAGTTTTAGTACCGCAGACTTACGCTATATGGCCAACAGGTCCAAAATGGCGAATATCAAACAGGCACAAAAGCACTTTGACAGCCGCCAGTCCAGTGGTATATAGTAGAGGTCAGTGTAATTAGCTCATTTGTTAACATATTTATAATATCCTGCTGAACAGCGATGTCACAAGATTTAGAATAAGATTTCCAATTATATGAAAAGGCACGCAAAATAAACTTAATTTAGAATTTGCAATTAGTTATAGTTTTTAACTTAAGGACATTAGCAATACTACCTTTGGTGTTTTAGCAGAATGATTAAGTTTTGGTGTTGAAAACACAGCTTGCGGGCAGTGATAACAAGCCATCAGATGACCCGGTCGCTGGAATGTCCCGCGTAAATTTATATAGTGTTTATTAATGAGAAATTAACCTTTCAGGAGATACATTGAATGTACCGGACAGTATCACAGGACTCACTATACTTGCCGCTGGAACCAGTCTTCCCGAAGCTGTCTCAAGCGTTCTCGTCACAAACCACGGTGAGAAGAATCAAACTTTGATTGTATTAACACGACGTTCTGCACGAGGTTAAAAAAGGGCAACTAATAGTAACTATACAGTTTAATGCTATATCCTGTCGTCTGTCTGTATGTCATTGGGCTGTGTCAAACATAAGCTGGCGATATCCAGTGTTACAAATTGTTTCTAAAGTATTATGGGTGCAGCGCCATCTCTTATTTCATTTATGAATTTTTTCAACACTACATTGTGGTATATCTTCTACAATGGTACGGAACCCTTAACATGCCACTCGTATTTGGACTCAGTTAAAACTATTTTTGTATACGGAGGAGTAATGTAATCAAAGGTGCTAAATAAGGGCCACCTTAACTGGGCATGTCATTAATTATTAATCAGCGTATCAAACTAGTCTTGAAAATGTTGCGCTTGAAACTTTGACATATCAGAATAGGTACAGCTTGTTTTAAAAAGATTTTTTTTCAAGAAAATTTGAAATTATTTCGCTTTATGATAGTAAAAATATTTCAGGTCATGGAAGCATGGGTATCAGTAACACAATAGGATCAAATACGTTCGACATATTATTGTGTTTGGGTCTACCTTGGCTAATCAAATCATTGTTCTATCCATGTGTCCCTGGACACCATTGGGTAAGTATTTTTTTTTCAATATCATATATTTCCTGTTTTTCATTTATTTTCATAAATGAGCGTAGAGCAAGCGAGTGTATTAAAATATGATTTTATCAGTGTAATGCAATGCACTGATAAAATTATATATGAAGTGTTAAACAGTTTTTTTATTGGATTTCAGGTTAATATAAATTCCAGTGGCTTGTCGTACAGCGCCATCTCACTTCTGACAACGTTATTTGCTCTGTACGGGTCTCTCGCTCTTAATAAATTTCAATTAGATTGGAAAGTGGGCTTAACTTGCATAATTGTGTATATCGGGTTCCTAACATTGGCGGCACTGCTAGAGTTAAATGTACTTTTTGAAGTTAATCTTCCAATATGTGCCCATTAGCTCATACCACTGAGTTCACCAGTTAACTAAAGCAGGCACGTTCACAGTACTCACAGCAATAATAAGAAGAAAAACTCTTCGTTTAAAAATATATTTTCAACCGAGCTCGAAAACAGGAGGAGGTTGTCAATTCGACTTTATTGTTTGTATGCTATTACTCTATATCTTGTACTATTGTATCTAAACAATTTTTTTTGCATCACTTTACATAATTATTGTAATTAAAATGATTTGTAAAACGATGAAGCTGAAATTGTTGATTCTCAACCTTTAAAAAAAAGTCTTGTCATTCATTAGTGTGATTTCCTTGACCTATATGAACGATGTGATTTTGATTTTATCAGAAATAGTGAAAAATAGAACGGAATTTTTTGTAAGGAAGTCTATCATTGAGTTACTACGCGTTTGAGGGTTTACGGCCGCTTTCAATAACCTATCTCTCCTTAGTTTAACTTACTAGAGGTAGACAAATTCTATTACGCTTACTTACATTTTAATAACCTATCGACATATTGGACTATAACTATATTGGACATAACTATGGATAGATAAGATCTTGTCATTAAACGGTGATAGCAATGTATCCGTAACGAGAGATGCGTTATTGAAAACGGCCGTAAATGGACATATTTTATAGAATGGAGGCAAAGATTTAAGGATATTGCAAAATATATTGGTCGGTTGTCATTATTTATCATTAGCTGGCTAAGAATCAGCATGATTTATAAATAATTAAATTGTTAGCATGCATGTCTTGATAATAAATATAAAATTTTAAGTCAATCGTTTGTATTTTTCTATTTCTTGAATATATATCCCGTTTATACCTGAAGCCATTATTTTTGGCTCGCAAATTTATTCTAAATATTTACTAACGATTTTCAAATAAGATTCAAACACGAAACCTTTGATGTTTGAGTTTAATTCGCATCTTACAGTTTTTACTTTACCTTAAGGCGCTTGGTATCGTGAAATAATCATCTTTGAGGGCCTAGTGCTCTGCAATGAGTTATTTTTTATTTTATGATAAAAAGGGTTGAGACGATCAGGACGTTCATAGTAACTGATACGCCCTGCCCATTACAATTCAGTGCCGCTAAGAATTTTTGAATTCAAAAATTCTAAGCGTCAATACAACTACGCAGTTAGTTGGAAGTTTAAAAAAATGTTGGTGACTGATATGTAATTTCCAATCCAGACGTTTAAAAAAATTTTAAAACGTTAAATAACATGTTATAAAAATTAGTGAAATGAAGCTGTCTTCAACATAAAATTTTCTGCTACTTCTAAATGGTGGTTATATTTTTATCGCTCTAAGAAGAGAAAATAGCTATTTTATTGCTCTAAAAAGCGAACGTTTTATAAGTCAAAAAGACATATAACTTTGACATAAGTGACTTTATACTATATTCACTACAAATAGCCGTCTCGGGTCCGTGTGCCGCTGACTTTATATTTAAATATTTGTTTGGGGATTGGTGTGCGCGCGTGTATCTAGATAGCTAGCTCTACCCAAACCCTGAAGGTTGTTGGCGTGATCCGGAGCCTTAAAATATTCATTACAATAAATTCTGTTATTATAAATAGTAAGTTGGTACTCATGCTATTGACCCAATAGCTTAATATGTTCCAGCCTCCTCCCCAGCCTCTTATTATTAAAAAAAAAAATAGCAGCAGACGTCAATGAGGATTGAACTCGTGATTTGTACAATACTAATTCATTGAGACATTGCCATAATTACCTATTATTATAGTAGATTTTTCATGAAATAACAAGTATCTATAGGAAATAAGTGTCCAACATACCTTGGATAGCTTTTTTTTTATGGAATAGGAGGACAAACGAGCGTACGGGTCACCTGGTATTAAGTGATCACCGCCGCCCACATTCTCTTGCATCACCAGAGGAATCACAAGAGCGTTGCCGGCCTTTAAGGAAGGTGTACGCGCTTTTTTTGAAGGTACCCATGTCGTATCGTCCCGGAAACACCGCACAAGGAAACTCATTCCACAGCTTTGTAGTACGTGGAAGAAAGCTCCTTGAAAACCGTACCGTGGAGGACCGCCACACATCCAGATAGTGGGGATGAAATCCTAATTTGTGGCGTGTCGTGCGAAGGTGGAATTCGGCGGCAGGAATCAGGTTGAACAGCTCTTCGGAACACTCCCCGTGATAAATACGGTAGAAGACACACAATGAAGCGACGTCTCTACGCAACGCCAAGTGATTCAGCCGTTCACAGAGCACTGGGTCCCCGACAATTCAAGCTGCTCTGCATTGCACGCGGTCAAATGGATCGAGCTGATACTGTGTTGCGCCAGACCAGAGATGACAGCAATACTCCATGTGTGGCCGGACCTGCGTTTTGTAGAGCGCTAGAATATGGGCCGGCTTGAAGTATTGCCGTGTATTAAAGGCATACAGTCTCAACTTACTAAATATTTATTAGGAGTAAGCTTTTCGAGATAAGGCTGATTACATCTCACTGACCAATCAGTGTATTAGGTACTATAAAGAACCCATTTATATTTTCGGTTGTCGGGTGACGTCTTGGATATTAAATTAAATTTAAACAAAAACAAACATAATATGTTTATAATATTTATATTTATCAAAGCAACATTGGTAACTTAACGAAACACAGCACTTAACAAATTTGTTATATTATTAAGTACTTAACAAAATATATGTATTATTTCCTAACTACATTTGTTTACTATTTATACTTATGTAAATACTTAAAAATAATAGTATGTATAGAAAAATATCATTATAGTCACTGAACTTTATAATGTCAATGAAATAGTGATATCTCGTGTATTTTCCATTAAATAAAATGACGTCATACTCTCTGGTGCATGAGAAAGGTGTGTTTTAAGAAGAGACCTTTCCTCGAGTATAATAATTGAATGAAGTAAAACCTGGCTGATGAAGATGTAAAGAATAAGTGTATATTATATGTAAAAAATATATTTTGGTGCATGTTTTGTCAATATTAGTTAAAAACACCACTTCGACGGCAATTTAATCAATAGCATTGAGAGCATGAGAACTTTCTCTGCTTTGAAGATCTCCTGCGCTCTGTAAGGAAAGCAAGCACTGATGTTTCTCTTTTAGATTAAACCGGGGATTTTTGTAGGAATGTGAAATATTTTTTTTAAGTGAAACTTTTATTACATCGTCTCAAACTATTTCGTGTGTGGGTTGCATGTCGCGTGACGGTCGGGCGGCGCCTGTAGTTCGCAGTAGCTGACTGTGTAGTGTATAGATTATTACTCATTTGTGCCAGTGCTTCACGCTATTTTGTTTGTTTATTGATTAAGACATAATATATTATATATAATTTGGATACATACGCTTATATTAGTAATTATGTGGAAAGAAGTTTCACTTTCGTCGTGGTTTCATAAAACTACACAATTACTTTTTAATTTTTATGATAATAAGCTACGAGACAAGCAGGACGTTCAGCTGATGGTAATTGATACGCCCTGTCCATAACAATGCAATACCACTCAGGATTCTTGAAAAAACTGAACGACTCCACAATTGCGCTCGTCACCTTGATACATAAGATGTTAAGTCTCATTTGCCCAGTAATTAAGTAAGTAACCGAACACAGTAATGTTTACACATTTATACACATACACAGTTAACGTTTAGTCAAGAAAAAAAAGACGTGGGAAGATTACTCCACGGCTTAACTGTTCGCTAAATAAAACTAGAAACAAAAAACTTCATGTGGGTATGTATGTATTGTGACTGATTTGATTTTTTTCTTGATTTGATTTATTAATATCAAGAATGCACCGGTGAAAGCCTCTCTCTCGTCTAGACGCTGACTAGTCATACTGCGGTGCACATTGACTCTTAAGTGGCAGTTAGGTTATGTTAGTCAGGTGTAGTATTTGGTTCCGTAACTTCAGAATGGCATATCAACAATATTGTTATAATAATCTGAACCTAAGTTATATTTTTAATTCTATGTGCAATTGCTGATCTATCGCATCGTATTTACAATATAATAAGAATTTTAGACTAATTGATAATTATTATTAACACATTATAAGTGTTTTTAAAGGCCGCTATAAAATCTCGTCTTAGCGTAAGTATAGATTTGGCTATTATTTTTGTGACAGAGACAGTCATCAAATTGTAAAGCTACACGTTAGTTATTGGGTGATAGCTAGCAAGCCGTCAGGAGGTGATTAATAAAATGTATAGAAGTCGCTAAGAATAAAAAAAGTGTGTTTGTACTTATGTATGCACGCAAGATGTTATACTTCTTTGGCCTAGCAAAGCAAAAATCCTTAAAATTATTTATTCCTCGTGCTATTCTACGTTTGTAGAAAGAACAATATTGTAAAAATCTTGCAACGATGACTTTCACACTTAATTATTAAATAACGAATACAGCTGTACAGGCTTGAACCCTTTGCCTATCTTAATAATGGACGAAGAAACCAAAAAAAAAATAGCGAATGTCGCAAAATTCAGAAAATTTTAGGAACCAACTTCACCATGTTACTTTTGTGTTACAGTGATGCGCGCGCATCTTAAAATTTCACTCTCATAATTTTTTCATAACGTGCCTTAATAAGTATAACTTCAAAAAGTATATGATGATGACGATGAAGACGATCTGAATATAAAACTGTTTCATTTTGGAATTGATAAATTAAGTACGTTTACAACTTTGATAATCTTTGCATCAAGTAAAATATATTATCATCGACAAGAACTAATTGTAACGACTGCAGTTCCCATTATAAACAACAATATGCTATCATAATCTCGTCAAAGTACTCTCGCTCTATTTGATCGATACTGAAGTGATAAAGGCAGAAAATTCTCCCAACTAACGAGAGAATTAAAAAAAGATGCACAGTTTGGTTTGTAACCTGGCCTCTTAATGGATGCAGCCATTGTAAGTATGAAACACACGGTCAACTACAGAATCACAAAAACACTTCAGTTCGCGTGGGCTTCCTTGATCTGAGCCGCGCATTTGATCTTGTTGATTAAGACATCCTCTGGGCCAAATTGGCTACAGACTGCAAATGTTCCTGTTTACGCGGTGAATCTCTTAAGATTGATAAGAAAAATTAAAAGCTATTAAGGTAATGTTTGTGTACATAACCTGAGCTGTGTTGAGTGCATGGTACCGGGCAATATGTGAGCAATATGCTACTGCCCACTATTAGTTTGCAATTCACCACATCAGAACCAGGTCCACATAGAGTGCCTGAAGTAAGCTTTAGTGCTACAAACATCAAAAGTGTGCAAGAAATTAGGTACTTACGTAGGGCTTATACAGGCGATAGCTTGCTGTTTTGTATTTATATTACAAATATCCGGACGACCGAGCCTTGTTCGGATTTTTAAGAAAATACAAAACTTGAACATAAAAAAAAAAACTAATAGGACATCTGGATTCGAACCGGGGCTTCTGCTTTCCGGATCACCCAATGTCCTATCTGAGCTATTATAGTCTTGTAAATAGTAGCGAAATTTACCTTTGTATTCTAATCTTATTGTAGCTGTTTCTCATTAAAACACAGTTAAAAGTATATTTTTTTTAAATTGAAACGATTTATCGCCCCCGAAATCTCCTGTATACTAAATTTCATGAAAATCGTTGAAGCCGTTTTCGAAATTCAGATAGTATATATAATAATATATATATATACATATATATCTACAAGAATTGCTCGTTTCAAAATATAAGATTTGAATTGGTATATTTAGTTATATTAAACATACACAAAAGTATTATATTGTATGCATTGGATACGGAACGGATAAAAAAGGCTCCTGTTGCCATTAATTGATTTCTAGTATTCAGTACTAACTTGCTGAGTTCATTTATAATACATTGTCAAAAATAAGATTAATCTAAATATTTTGTACGCTGTCCGTACAAAACATTTTGTAGAACACATAAATTAGCGCATAAAGAACAAAAAGTAGGACTAAACCAGAATAAAATAATAAATTATTAATTATTCTTATTTTCGAGATGAAATAGGAATAAAAATCGAAAAGAGATTTTTTCGTGTGTGACGAAACTTTGCGAGGCGAATGAGGAACAAATCGTGTGGAATATCACACTCGCTTGGTGTCTTGCTGATTACAATACAGAGGTTAAAAACACCGCTGTACGCTTACTCTGTTCGTTAATAGCACAATGTTGCTTGCAGGGTTCTCATGAAGCTCATGAAGCCAAGGTAATCCAATCCAATCCTTCATAGTTCTATCACAATCTGGATGGAAATAAAAAAATGACGACACAGTTGTATCTATTTATGTATACCCCTTTTTATTAATATTTACGTCAATTAACTCGAATTGGATTTTTTTGCCTGTGATTTGGCTGTAAAAGAAGCATCAATTGAAAAAAATCTATTTTATTTATTTTTGAAAACAGGTTTAGTAAAATATAAAGTTTGTTTTGAGAAATTCAGGTGAAATATGAGTGTTACTTACTATTAGTAACATAGTCTTGATGGTCTTGTATATTTTTATTACTATTTATATTATTTACTCGCAAAAAAAGGCGATATCTCTTCATACAAGCCGTCTCATAAATCTATGCGTGTTTATTCAACTGTGACTAATGAACGTTGTCTTTAGGTATGCATATATTTAGTTTGAGTTCAACGGATGAGTGCTCTTCACTGGCTTGCAGCCGATCGTTCCAGACAACAACATCGATCGTGTACTTAAACCACAATCCAAGCAGATAATGCATACTTCATGCTACACAACCAACGCGACTATACGACGAATAATTAATATTTTTATTTACTGACACAAATTTTTACAAGGAAGAAAAGGAAAACTTACTAAGTGTCATCTAATGTGCACAAATAACACGAACGCATAATTAGAATCCAATTTCAAAATGACTTCACGAACCAGATAAGTCAACATAAGACAGGAGACGTCAACCTTTCTATTCCGACACGTTGGATATAAAAAGCCAATTGCCTTGAATATATAATTGAATGTGACACGCGAACGCAATGATCAGTTTAAAGCACGCATCGGTGTTAGGGGCGCATGTACATTAAACACTAAGTACGCCTCGTTAAAACGCTATCCGAAATTTTCGAAGAATTCATTTTTATAGTAGTAATTAAAACTAAACGGAAAAACATTACACACTCGTTATTAGATTCTAACATAAAAAATCAAACCTATTCATAAAAATAATTTCTGGTTTATTAAAAATATTTAACAGACGACCCTTGGTATATTCTAAAAGTTATATTACATTTGAATAAATATTTGGGTTAAAAAGGTCTTTCCAGACCTTGTTTTCAGGTCTTGAAACGTCGGGTTAACTAAAATAAAAATGTAACTTTTACGCAAACATCTAATGTAAAAACAGTTACAATTACACTCGTTGTAATCCTTTAAAAGTGTTTTATTTAAATGTGTAACACTCGAATTATATTACAACTTTACATGTTGTAACGAAAACACAATTGTGTAGGCTAATTTTTTATACACTACAACTGGTTAATATTTTTTAAGAAGAACAAAACCGTTTAAGCCTGTAGGTAGCGCTTAATATGGGAGCGTGCATACAGTATATTGTATAAGCACCTTTATTTATGCACAGTGTGAAATAACGTCGGAAAATTTTGCTCTCGCTTTCCGTGCCATAATAAAAACAATGAGAAATCTATTCACAATAAACGCGTTACGTGAGCTACTGGATTAGGTGTACGATAACTATTAAAAGGAACAATTAATTCTTATCTTTAACTGTACGTTTACTTATTTTTATTATCTACTTAAACGGTAATGTTTTGTTATTGTTTCTTATAGCATAAAATTGTATTTTCACCTCTCCAGCACGAAAAGGGCACTATTGCTACGTGAAAACTAGCTGTTTTTGGCTGCGAGTGTGAGGCAAAGTGATTTAAATTTCGGACCCACGTGACCGGGAATTACTCCACGTCATAAACTCATTTTAGCCTAGCGTATTATCACATTGTCACAAAAATTTATTATTTTAATTGTTTCTCTTACTATAACACTAACCTATAACACTTTTCTCGCTAGTCGAGGTGAAAAGTTGTATGTTTCACACTAGAGCAAATTTTTTCTTTAAATCACTCACTAACTCAGTAGTCTATGCTAGATTCTACTCGCTACGCTCGTGATTCAATTCTAGATTACTTCGCCACTTCGTGATTTAAAGTCAGCACTCGCAGCAAAAAATAACTTTGCTCACTTGTTGAACAAATAACTATTATCTCCAGATTAGATAGGAAATCTTGTCATCTGTCTCCAACTAAGCAAAATGGGAAGTGGGAAGCGATACAAGTGGGAAGTGCGGTGCGGTGGAGGTAGAGGCTGCTAGCCGGCGATCACTACATTGGTACCAGCGGGGCAGTTGGGGTTAACCCTTTGACTTATTAAACTTTAAATTTTATTCCTTCTGTTAAATATAATTTTGTATCAATTGTAAATATATATTTAGTTATAACGTATAAGTACAACTGTAGTTTTTAACAATCAGACATTGTTTACGTTTATTTACGGCCGTTTTAAATAACGTATCTCTAGGTACGGATACATTGCTATCACCGTTCAATGACAATATCTTATCTATCCATAGTCATGTCCAATATAGTCCAATACGTTATGTCGTTAGTTTATTTAAATGTAAGTAAGCGTAAAAGGATAGATTTGTCTACCTCTAGTAAGTTAAACTAAGGTTGGATAGGTTATCGAAAGCGGCCGTAGGTCTACAACATGTATATATCGAACTTAAAATTTGACATAAAATCAAATTTTAAAATTTTCAAAATAAATAAATTAAATCAAACTATGCCAAACTTTGAATGTTTCTATTTTAAGCCATTGGAACAAGCAGTGCGGCTTTGTTACAGACACCCAGAATTGGCAGTAGTATTTTCAGTAGCCTCTTTACCTAAATTTCAACATTGCAAGGAAACAAAATAGTTTAAGTGGAAGATAGAAACTACAATTCCTATGCTGATCAAAATTAATAAATATAATATATAGATATAAAAGACTCAAGCAAAACAGACTTATGAATTCTAGGCTCCCTACACACTTTACTATCCATTCACACATAGTAAGAAGCCATTAAGCTAATAGAGTTTTTAATTATAAATAAAAGTAAGACCAAAACGCAAAGCCCAGTATAGAATTCATTGTGACAAAACTTGTACACCAGACCACAGATTATAAAGTATATTAGTAAATTGTGGCAGCTTGGAGGACTACCTCGGAATAATGGTGTTCAATAGTCGTTGTAGCAAGCTTGGCCTTTTTGGTGGATAGCTCGGTGTTGCCATACATATCCTGATTGTAGGCCGCGTAGTCTGCACGACGAACGGATACGGATGTTTTACGGGCGACACTGACGTTCCAACTAAACTGAGGCCGGGTTTACTTGGCTTAGCCTGATTTTTTTCTTGTTTTTGGCCACCTAACACAACAATAGGAATACCTGGCTTCTGCCGTGGTTTATGAGTTGGCCGTACTGTCGTAGAAGTCTCGAGAGCCTCAAGGAATATTGAATCGTCATAGTCTTTATGATCGTCTGGAGGCGCGACGTATACTATTTGTCGTAAGCTGTTTATGTCTTGCACAAGCTTCGCGTGCTCCTTGACTATGTCTTCATGGTTGGACAGCAGAATGTCAACGCGACGTCGTATCTTATTTGTCGTCAGCCGGTACTTGGGGGTGGTTGAATATAATCTTGGTTTCTTTGTACGCCAACCTGTTAATAAATTTTGTAATTACAATTTAACGCAAACAAATCAATATTTTTTTCTGTAAAGGCATTTATTTTCTTAAAATCCATTGGAATTCTTTTCTAATGTCATTTCTAAGATACTAGTTACTACTACCGCTTCTTAAACAAATGGCGCTCTGAGAGAGTAGAAGCGGCGCAAGATGCGCTCTTTTAAATAAAATATATGTATATGTATGTTAGTACTATAACACTACTCTGAGCTCCACAGATCAAGCAGTAGGTACAAATGTGTATGTAGCTCGTTGTACTGTAGTAGTGGTCTGTATCTTTCGCAGTATCCAACAAACATATAAATTATTTTATCTTCGTGATGTCGATGGTATGATCAAATGTGATATAAAGAGATAGGCGATCCCTCTGATAGTCACCATCAGCCGAAAGACGTCCACAGCTGGACCTAAGGCCTCCTCCAAAGATTTCCACGACTATCGGTCCTGCGCTGCCCTCATCCAACGTATTCCGGCAATCTTGGCCAGATCGCCGGTACATCTTGTGCGGGACCTACCAACACTGCGTCTTCCGGTACGTGGTCGCCATTCGAGGAATTTATTGCCCCAACGGCCATTTGTCCGGCGGACTATGTGCCCTGCCCACTGCCACTTCAGTTTCGCAATCATTTGGACTGTGTCGGTTCCTTTGGTTCTCCTATGGATCTCCTCATTTCTGATTAGATCTCGGAGGGAAACTCCGAGCATAGCCGTCTCCATTGCCCTCTGATAGAAAATTATCTGAAGATATTGTGTGTTGGTTTAATCACTTACCCGCATAAAATGGTTTCAAGTGAGCACTTGGTTTAACCTGAGGGTAATCGAAACAGTCAATCTGAAAAAAAAAATATGAATTAGAAACTTTGTAATCTGCAATAAACATCAAATTGTTTAGAAGATAGTATAATATATGCCTGTACTTATTTTACTAAAACGGGAATAACAAGTCGGGGTAGATACAATATATTAAGCGATAAAATGATTATACTACTATACACAGCGAAAGTAAAAATCATAGTAATATTTAAATGATATGACTTAAATTGTAATGAAAAATCAAGGGAGAAAGTTGCCAAAAAACAGAACAACCAATAATTTAATTTATTTTTGTCTAGGGTTAGTATACAGACTAAGTTTTATTACAGAAATGAAATGTGAAAATCAATTTGGGAAGCACGGGAATATTATATCCGAGTCCGGTCTTACCTTTTCTTACTTGATCTACTAAATCAAGACTTGCGCACTAAGAAATATCAAAGCTGCTGGGTGTTGGGTCCCAGATTATAAAGGTATATAATATTATACCAGATTACAAAGATAATGCATATTTTTAAAAAATATTAATTATAAATTTTTGACCTAAAATCAAATGAATATGTATCAAAACAAAAAAAGAAGATGTAAATAATTACGTAAAGAATCTGTGTGAAGAAGGGACATAGAAAAAATAAGAATTAAAACACATCTTTTTGATGAACTACTTAAAAATCATTTTTTTAAAAACAGTATGAATGTATTATTGTTTGAGCAATAATGGTGCAAGAGCGATCGAAGCGAGCTAGACTTGGATGAGTTAGATAGAAGGGTATGGGGATGTCCGTCTCGTGAGCGAGAAAAACAAGGAACTTAGGTCCCGCTATCCGTGTATTTGTTTCTTGATGATATAGTTGTTGATACAAACATACATAAAATTACAATGTCACGACAACTCTACGCAGCGTCAAGTGATGGAGGTATTCACCCAGTACAGATGTGCATTCATCATCATCAGCTGGAAGATATCCACTGCAGGAAAAATGCCTCCCCCAAAGATTTCCATGTATTCTGGCGATCTTGACCAGATAGTCGATCCATCTGATTATAAATAACCATCAACCATCATCTTTCATTCCAGATCTGCATTACACGCGCTTAAATATTTTAAACTTAAACTGGTTGACATCGAGCTAAAGATGGGAACAATACTCCATTTATGGCCGGACGTGTGCTTTGTAGTCAGTAGAATTTCCGCCGGATGTAAATATTGCCTTGCTCTAGTAATAGTTGAATTCACCCTTAGTTTGTTCGACTCCGATTTTGCCTTTGACAGACCACGCCCCGTATTCTTAGTGATACTCGTTGTATGTTGTTATTTATTTATTTATTAGGTTTATTTACAATTACTTACAATAATACACACAAATATAAAAAGTAGAACTAAAAACTAGGAACTAAATGTAGTGATAACTTACAGATAAACACAGCATGGCCAGAAATAATTAATTTTAGGTTTTATATAGAATAAGTTACGTATGAAACATTTTTTTAAAATTAATAAATGAGTAGGTTACATAGTAATACACAGTAACATTAATTTTCCAATTATAACATTATTAAAGATTACCAATGATGATGCAAATGGTCTTGCGGATTTGGCTAAGAAATCAGCAGTTATGAATGGTATATACATATGTTCATAATATAATTTATCATAATAGTAAAATGATAACATCTGATAGATCATCTAATTTTTATAAAAGACTGATATCAAAATCATTATGAATAACAAGATGTCTCCTGGGGATTCATTAATACCACAGAGTATATACTGAAATAACAAAAGCCAATGAATGTCATGTGTAAATCGCATCACATGTTCGTTATAAGTTGCTATTTTGAGTTAGGAATTTTAGATGCCGCCATGAGGCTATTTAATAACAAAAATATTTTACAAAATTATTATATATTGTTGCAGTAACTGACAAATTCATTCATGTGCTTATGTACATAAAGAACATTATCAACAAGGGTCTATTCTTTGACCGTTCGTCTTCCTTATTTACATTAATCATCTTCCCAACCTTGTAGAAAAAAACACAAGATATTAAAAGTTATATATGATGTAGTGGTTTAGCGCCAATAACCTAATGTTAATTAGTCATAAAATAACATACCAAAAATTTACCGCACCAAATGTCAATAATGTAGATGCTAAGATAAGAAAAGATAGAATATTTTGTTACACGGAGAATCTGCTATATTTCTTGACATTAATTACTCTTAATTCCAAATTGCAATGGAACCCCCATATTGAAGGATTGGCAAATAGACTTAGTTTTGCAGCGTATGAGGTTAAAAAAAATATGAAATTAACTGACACAGATATGGCGCGACTAATGTACTTTAGTAATTTTCACAGTACTATTTCCTATGGTATATTGTTATGGGGTAGTGCAGCCGATATTATCTTTGTGCTGCAGAAGAGGGCGAGGTCCGAGAGAACCAATAGGACAGAAAAATAAGAAATAAAAAATTTGACTGTTGCATCTCAAATCTCAATACATTCTTGATAATGTTCTTTATGTACATAAGCACATGAATGAATTTGTCAGTTACTGCAACAATATATAATAATTTTGTTATTAAATAGCCTCATGGCGGCATCTAAAATACCTAACTCAAAATAGCAACTTATAACGAACATGCGATGCGATTTACACATGACATTCATTGGCTTTTGTTATTTCAGTATATACTCTGTGGTATTAATGACTGACGGAATAACTTGGTTATTTAGCGCCTCAGTTATTATCTATCTATTATCTAAAGAAAAGCTTCAGCTAACATACTTTAAAATGTTATAAACATTGTATTGTAAATTGAATTATGATAATTACTATGATCATATATTAATATAGTTTCTGACTTGATTTAAGTAATGTAGGAAGCGGTAGGCATTGGTCATATAATTAAAATATCTGACTCATTGAAATGGTCAAATACATTGGCCTCTTAATCAACCCCTCGTTTTAAAAGCATCTGATAAAATTGATTTACGATATGGTATACGAATATTATTAACCACAGGAACTACAAGACGTTGCCAGCCGTGTACGAAGCCACACAGAGTGTACGATCCCACACAAAGTACGATATCCAAAACGTCAGCCTTTTGAAATGAAGGTTTGAATAATCTGCATTCCCTAAATATCCCCTTTACCAATTACACACATGACACGTTCTATTCAAGTCGTGTAACATTAAAACTGTTTTACCTCCGTTATTATGGTCATGTGGGGCATGAAGGGTGCGCTTGAATAAAAGCCAATTTCCTGTCATCCTGGCAGGATTCAGTGTACATAGGATTTCAATACGTAGTAAGGATAGTGTAAACTAGTGTAAGAGCTCCGCAATCGACGGTACGTGTCGTTCCCACTGTCAATCATGTTCGCTGACATAATAGTTTACTGCAATTACATGAGTTTCTTTATTCCCACGAAATCGTTACAATAGGTGACGATCAGTCTCGATCTGATTACGAGGGAGATGAATGGATTATACATTACTTTTTGTGCAGGCGGTGAAAGAGAATTATTACTTAATAAACGCACAATAACGACTCCATGGAGTACACTGAAACTAAAGGCGTTATTAAGTAACACATTATTTTACTAACCCCAGGAAAATATAATATAAGTAACCAGTTATGATATAAGTCTAACGCGGAATTACTGACAGTACTTTTGGGTACACTTTCTCATGGTGATAGTTTTAGCATAATGTTATCATAATATAAGGTTTTGTCAGTATTATTAATATAGGCGTTGTTGTGTTGTAAATAAAACTATGCAGTTTTTTTTATTGGATATTAGGACAAACGAGCATTATTATCTCTTGCAACACCAGAGGAATCATAGAGGCGTTGCCAGTCCTTAAGAAAGCCTATATTTTTTTAAACACCGCGCAAGGAAGTCTATCTCATAGTTCCGTTGCACGGGAATGGACGAAAACATCATAAAGACTGCTTGCACCCACTCAAATGGCTCTGGTTGATACTGGGGTACACTAGATGAGATGAAAGCAATACTATAGACATACTAAGTAGCCAGATCTCTTACAGTATTACTTACTTACTCTGACAGTGTTAAAGTGTTGCCTCGCTTTATTAATGTCCTCCACTTTCTTCGGAGATAATTTGTTTTTGGTTTCTAGAGACTGCGGGGTTAGTACTCGCTCGTTATTTCGATACTCAATAGTCCTATACTAAGCGAGGAATAGTCTAAGAGCCAAATGGGGTTTTTTGTGGTTAAAGTGCGAAATTTAAACTTGAATCAGGTGACCGGAAGATTTTCGTTAAAACTTACAGTGTTACAATAACTTAATAAGTAAATATATTACAGATCAATACAGTTTTTTTATTTTTTACACTTTTATTGTCTAATCTGTTATTATAGAGCGTGACGCTACAATGGCGACATTAAATTAACACACGGGTAAAGCTACTTAATAAATTTAAAAATCCATAATTCTTCTAACTTTATTACGGAACATCCTGTAAGTAATCTCGTAGCCGCGAGCTAGTGTAGGCACTGACACTTACTTCTTTCATGCAGCGCTTTAGCCTTCAGAACTCGTAGGTAAATAGCGCGTAAGGATGATGAAATGAAAATTCTGTTTTCAAAACGTATAATTTCTTTGTCTGATAATTTAAAATATCAATTATTTAATTTAATTTTTAGAAATATTTTTGTTTTGTGATTATGGTTAAGTATCTCTACCCACGTGTTCATTTAATGGCGCCATTATATCGTCGTATATCTTTGATTGACGCGAATGTTATAAATTAAAATAATATACTTTTAAAGTATTTTAAAAGGGCAGTTACAATTATACGCGTTTTAATTATTCAACAGTGGCGAAATTCAGACGTCTCTAGCCTCCAGCAGATAGCCTAGAATTTGTGCTCAGATTTACTCAGCAAACTCTTTATAAAGCGGCAAACGAGCAAGAGCCCAACGTGATGTAAAGTCAAAAACCAATCGCCCTCGGATCACCACGTTTAAAAAAAATTGTGTGCGTACAAAGTACACATGTCAGAAGTGAAACCTGCGTTGTATATGAACCTCTAAACTGCACATGAAGTCCTGGTACATGTTACTAGGATGACATATGATTTTAACCGCTATGAAAGACATTACTATCACTGCTACCATATATATGTTCTCCTGGTGTCTATGTAGTAATTCGTCGTGCGTATGACGTCAGAATATATTATTAAGGTATACTCGCGTCATACATAAAACAATCTCTGCTTCAACTATAATCGCCTGATATACTGCTTCCCCACTACACTGTATAATGCTTCCTATCTCATTTTCTCCCACGTTAAATCTATTTGAGTTTTGTTTATATGTATGTCTCTTTTTAGTGTCACTTTTTCGTTTCATCGAAATTTAAAATTCAAATCATAACGATGCTAAGGAAGTTTTCACTTCAGAAATATAACATAATTAATATACATATCTTAACCAAAGTATATTTTGAGTTCAAAACCATTTCCATCTAATCCGATTTCAACAAAAAAAAATTTCATCAAAATCAGTCCTTTATGTTTTAAGTTAAGACTGAGTCAGGTTTTTCGTCCGCGATAGTAGGAGACCACCGCGGTCTCTTACTATAAATTGGAATTCGAGTGTTTGTGAATTTAGAGATTGAAATTGCTGATTTGTACCGAAAAATTGAAATTCGTATTGACCTGGGGTCAACCATTACATTTTCCGCTTACGGTTTTCGTAAAGAATCCACTTTTCATCGCTTGTCATTTTTTGATCCAATATTCCTCATTTCTGTATCGATTCAACAAAGCAACACAAGTTTAAACACGCCTTTCTTTCTGCAGATCAGTCAAATTATAAGGCATACATTTTTTATATTTTATTGTTTTGACGCAATATTGTTTGTGAGCCATGCCGATAATTCCTGGGTGGTTTGGCTCGGATCGGCTTCCACCATCTCTTTCAATTCATTGTTATTCACCTGTGTGGGCGATCTTACACGTGTTTCGTTCAAATCAAAGTCCACCACGAAAAGGTTTAAACCAAAATCGCACGGTGCTATCATTAGCGGACACTTCTCCAAGTAAAAAAAGATTCACTGGAAAATTTCAAACCATGAAGGTACTATGTGAATTCAAATGTCAAAACGGCATATTCATACTTAATTACTTATTATTAAAAATAATAGGGGTACCATTATGTTCAATATTTAATGAGTTACTAGCAAAGCTAACTTCCTTAATTGTAACGTGAACGCACGGTAGATTATTAATAATTAATTGGCTTTCATTGTTAATTGAGGTATTTGTGATATAACAAAGTTATTTAGACCGATTAACTATGTTAATGAAATTAAGCTTGAATTATGACAGCTATGGTTATTATATCATTACGTTGTGATTAGATTAATCCATTAAAACATTTGTGTTATTGTAAATATATATTATACACTTACTGCTTATATTTTTAACAAAATGATTATGGGCGACGCCTATTTCCACCGTGAAGCAGTAATACGGAAGCATTATTGTGTTTCGGTCTGAAGGGCGCCGTAGCTAGTGAAATTACTGGGCAAATGAGACTTGACAACTTATGTCTCGAGGTGACGAGCGCTCATGTATTGCCGCTCAGAGTATTTTTCAAGAATCCTGAGCGGCACTGCAATGTAATGGGCAGAGCGTATCAAATACCATCAACTGAACGTCCTCCTCCCTTAATTTCATAAAAAAATATTGTTGTAGCATTTCAATATATAAAATTACTTTGTTGAAGTGGAAGCTATGGTCTTCATTTTGTGGGCATTGAATAGGACTGAGCTGTCACGCTCGTGACAGGACGGCTCGAGTCGAAAACGGAATTATATATAACAGAATATCAGACAAAACAAAATTTACCAGAGTTACTATTGCTCAATTATTACGTAGGTATATTATAATTTACTTCATTTTATGACTATACAACATTAAATATAGTAATGACTATAGTGTGATATATTCTGAATATATGAAGTAATATAAATATGTTAGATATAGTAAGAACAAATAGTATGATAGCTTTTAAAACATAATTATATTAAACTAAGTATATGTATAATTACAACATTTGAAAGTTTATTGTAAATTTTCTTGATGATTTATATCTGGTGGACGTGGACTCTAATAGTTCCCTAATAATACCTCAGGGAGGGGGGCCGCTGAAAACCAGCGCTGCTTGGAGTAATGTACGCCGAGCAGCAGAAACTGAGCCGCTACCTTTTGTTTTCATTTTAATTTGTAATCTGTAGCATGTAAGTTATTCTGTAATTTTTTCTTTGAAAACAATAAATGTGATTTTATTTTATTTTTATTTAAATAGCAGTAAATCGTATTATCAAATTCGGCATGATCATATTTTCCTTTCTGTCATTTACCCACACAACGAGTTGGTTTCTGTTCTTAATTTTACGTACGCCCTACGCGCACATTTATATTTTTCCACATTTAACTAGTGTGTAAGCATTACTGTGTTTCGGTCTGAAGGGCGCCGTAGCTGGTGAAATTACTGGGCAAATGAAACTTAACATTTTATGTCTCAAGGTGACGAGCGCAGTTGTAGTGCCGCTCAGAACTTTTGGGGTTTTTCAAGAATCCTAAGCGGCACTGTATTGTAATGGCAGGGCGTATCAAATACCATCAGCTGAACGTCCTGCTCGTCTCGTACCTTATTTTCATTAAAAAAAAACTAGACGTGAAAACGTGCTCAACGATCGTTGCACGTGTTTTAATTCGCACAGGCAAAATAAATTAAAATGAGTATTACATGTTGACTACACTATTACCCGCGTTTTGAATTATCAAAAGGTATGTTATGCATATAATTAACAGATCGTGGTTAAATTTTTTATATGCATAAGTCATTGTATGTGATGCGTCACGACTTCTATCATATCTTCGACGACCCGTGGGATGCTTCTTTGCACAGGATGCCGGCTAGATTATGGGTACCAACGCCACCTATTTCTGCGGTGAAGTAGTAATATGTAAGCATTACTTTGTTTCAGTCTGAAGGGCGCCGTAGCTATTGAAATTACTGGTCAAATGAGACGTAACATCTTATGTCTCAAGGTGACGAGCGCAGTTGTAGTGCCACTCAGAATTTTTGGGTTTTCCAATGATTATTATTGAAAAGAGCGCAAAAAAAGAATGCTGGGAGAGTTTCTTGCGCCGCTTCTTCTCTCTCAGAGCGCCATTTGTTTCCGAAGGGGTAGTAGTATCTAGTAGTTATAAAAAATGACATCAAAAAGAATTCTAAAGGAAACAATTTTGAGAAAATAATTAATGCCTTTTATGCCTTTTATTCTGAGCGGCACTGCATTGTAATGGGCATGGCGTATCAATTACCATCAGCTGAACGTCCTGCTTGTCTAGTCTCTTATTTACATAAAAAAAAACATTAAAAAAAGACAACTCCTATAGCCCAGTGGTCAAGTGGCCTTGCCTACTGAGCTAGAGGTTACGGGTTTGAATCCCGGAAGGTGCAATCGTTTATATGATGAATATGAATGTTTGTTTCCGAGTCATAGATGTTTATATGTATTTATGTATGTATTAAGTATATTGGATTAAATATATCGTTGTCTTGAACCCATAGTTATAGGCTATGCCTAGTTTGGGCAAGATAATATGTGTAAGAGTGTGTGAATATTAATATTAAATGGTCACCATTATAATATAGACAGTGGAAACAACGCGTAACGGTGACAATAATTAATAGCCAGAAACCATTCTTGTTACATCGCTTTTGATCTAAATATGTTATTGTCAAAATAATATTGAACTTGTAAAGACTTGTCAACATAAAATCGGATTCTGATACTAAAATGCCCATATCAACCTCATCTTGCCAATAAACCCATCCTTGTACTCTTTCAATTGTAATAAGTCGCTATTCGTACTTTTTAAATACTGCTTACTGAGCTTCACGTACCGCCCCGCGTCAGTGAGACCCTGAATTCAGTAAATTCAATGATTTTGCTCAATATCCATGCCAGGGCTTATATTAATCAAGTTAAAAGGCATAAAAAGGCATAAAAGGCATTTATTTTCTCAAAATGGATTCCTTTAGAATTCTTTTTGATCTCATTTCTAATAACTACTAGATACTACTACCGCTTCGGAAACAAATGGCGCTCTGAGAGAGAAGAAGCGGCGCAAGAAACTCTCCCAGCATTCTTTTTTTGCGCTCTTTTCAATAAAAATATAGAATATTGTACAGTCATTTCTAACGCTATAAAATTATCACAATCTAGTCCCAGGTTATCAGGCTATCCCAGTTATATAAAGATGTCAATGTTTATTAAGATATCCTCTTTAAATTTAATATGGACAACAATATTTGAACATTTAATAGACTAATAAATATAAGTTGAAGTTAAGTGATAGCTTTAGACTGTACTATATAGCTGTAGTTTGCATCAGTAATAAACATTCGCAGATAGCGCTCCAATACATTCGCGGGATAAGGTAGAAACAGATACTGACCTTGGGTGCAGGACTGTATCGCCTAAACAGCCTCACATCTATAGTACAGGAGGCCAGCACAACAATACTAGCAATACACAAAACCGAACGGTACCACATGTTTGGAGCGACTGTGCCGTACTTACCACTACTATCAGACCGCTACCAATACCACATTGAGAAAGTAATTTAAATGGCTATGCATTTGTGTTGGTTATAGATAATCCATTTCTGCGTGCCATGTTAAAAATCTCATGTATGTGTTGTGTTATATCTAGAAAGGCTCGTATATATTAAACGTTATTTATTTAACGTTACTTATTTAAAATTATATCTCACAGATACCGATCGACATAGACAGTATAAATGTGTATTTATTTATTCACATTTCGCCTAAAATGTGGGATGTTTAAAACCGAGTTTTAAATTAATTTCGTTGTGAGAAATGCTTTTTTACTTTATCAAATATACATTAATTTTTAATTTAATTGGTAATTATTCCGTTCTTACAAATGCAAGATCTGTTACCGTTCACTTTATTTATCTATTTATATATAAGGTGTAGGTACATAAGCTATCTTTTTTGGAGCTGTGATAAACGTGAACTTGTTATGGCAGAAAATTTACAATAAAATTGTTAAAAAAAAAGTTTGTGGTAAAAGTTAGTATAATATAAACGATTTTGTACACGATACCAAACCTTGGGAATACATCAACCGCCACAGGCTACCTAATGTAGAAATTTTATAGCAATGCAATCTTAATTTTAAAATTAAAAAGGAAAGAGGAGGTTGATTTTTTTTGCTTCATTTTTCTCAGGTCAGAATAACCTTTTGACGTTTTAAAACTTAAACTTTTAAATAAAAAGGAAATCTTCTCAGGGATGTAAAATACACATGGTTTATTAAATAAAACAACTGATATGCATAGACATATAATACATAATATAATGGTTATACCAATAACATATAGTGAATTTCTACAAACTAATTACTTTGAGAAGTAATACGACATCTTGGTACCTGCATCTTGGTGCATGCATCTGAAATGAACTATATTGTACCCACATAATAATTACGTGATCTTATAATCAACTGGCGATTAATAATAGATATCTTCTTGTCACCTACTGAATTATTTAAGCATTATGATTAATGACAATATTTCAATGGTTTCCTATATAAATGTGGCTAAGGTGCGTTGTGAAACACGGCTTACAATAACATGAGCGGAGACGACAACTGCAGAAACAAGAATTACAATGCATTTAACATTCTTCACTAAACTATAATATAAATATCTTGTTCACGCCGATGAAAGAAAATTTTGCCACGCTTCAAATACAATTAATTCTTCTACGATCTCCAAGAGAAGAACTATTACCAAGAAGAATCTTTATTATTCTGATGCTCAGCGACAGTACATACAGTCATTAATTATCTGAAAGTCCATCGTCTCCGCTACTTAACTATTTAATATACGCATTTTGTACGCCTTACGGTAAGAACATTATAGTGTGGAAACACAAGAAGTATATATTATTAAGTGAACATTTGCTTATTAAAAGGAGCAACCCTAACATATTATTACACGATTCTACAGGACTACAAAGACGCATCGACAACGTCAACACATCACTAGGTAATAAATACTTAAGGCGGCCGCATAGACACAGTTGAGCAGGCATTGTCATCTGCAAGTAAAGTGGCTATCCTAAAGCATTCGATATTTTGAGAGACCATGTATACCAAGAGATGAAATTTATAAAAATTAGTTTATTATTTGAAAAAAATAAACAAACATTGAAGCACTCCGCTGAATTAAAAATAATTTAAAAAATTATATTCCAATATATAAAAGAAAAATTGAAACAGAAACCACGCATCTGCGTTCGTAAGAGACAATAAATAA
The DNA here is from genome assembly GCF_905404315.1 of Leptidea sinapis. Taxonomy (NCBI): domain Eukaryota; kingdom Metazoa; phylum Arthropoda; class Insecta; order Lepidoptera; family Pieridae; genus Leptidea; species Leptidea sinapis. The sequence goes on along the minus strand of NC_066312.1, from coordinate 25,440,028 downwards.
CTATTTTCTAAATAATAGTTTGAGATCAAATAATATTTCTTTATATATTATGGGGTAGTTCTAAATTTAAAAATATTATATCAATGCCTACGTAATCTTTATGATGAAATTATCAAAATACAGTGAAAATCGCATCACCTAGATAATATCGCGAAAATCAATTATTTCAAACAAAATACATATTTTCGTAATATTACAATAAATATTATATAGTATACGTAAAAATCTACAATAAAGTGGATGTATGGTGTTGCTAGCTGGCAGCATTCACAATAAATATTCAAAAAATAACTGATCAGGTTATACCTGACTGTGCATTACCATAATATGGTCAAATATGTTAATAATATAATATGGTCGTAATATATAATATATTTCTGTTAATTAAACACGAATATTTGGCATTTTAATTAGTACCGATAAAACACAATGTATACACAAGCACAAACTACGATTGGTTAGAAGCCATTTCGCTTTTTGTTGTTTCATTTTGAGTTTAGTTTTGAACGCAAGTGTCGCGTTCATCGAATTATAACTACTTGATTTTTGGGGTTATGCACGGCCTTGCTAATATATACTAAACAACATCCAGTATTCACTATAAATATAATATAGACGATATAGTTGGATATCTATGGAGACTAAGTATAGAAGCTAATATAATATTTTATTGAAACATGAAACTTGTTAAAACACTAGCCTACACTATAGTGACATGAAAAGACAAACTTCTCTCGGTGCAGGGGAATATTTAATAAGGTACCTAAAAATGAATATTTGAGATAATTATAAAGGGACTCTCTATAGGTGCACTCGATCTGTGATAGGGAATAGTGTCCTTAATTATTTGTGGCTATCCTGTATGTTTGGGCGAAAACATGCGAGGAGTAAAGTGCCATGTTGCCATCACCTCATCGAATGAGAATCACATACAGTAAAAATTGGAGCTATACAAAATTGAATATTTCGTTTTTTTTTAACGTTAATGATCGAGCGCTCATTACTATATGCCCTTATATTACTGAAAAAAAAAATCGTTTTACCAAATAACACGTAGGTTGTACCTCTTTTAATCACTTGATGGAAATTTCAATACCTAGATATTTATAAGTTTTAAATCCGATCTAGGTGGCAGTAATTTTTGACCAAAAAGTTTCTCAAAGATTAACGGAGAAGATCTAAAGATGAAGAAATCTGTTCATTTGCCTGATTAGGCTCTGTCCTATAGACGACGTAGATCTATCGTATTTTAAGTCTTTTTACGAAAGATTTCTTAATTATATAATATGTATACATACAATAAATATTTTGGGCGATAAGGTGTAAACTTTAAACACCAATAATGTAGATTTATATAAGGAATTGTGCTATAGATATGTTTGAGTTAATATAATTTAAAGCTGATTGTCTATTAAGTTAACATCTCTTATGTTGAGTATGGCGATGCTAGTGTGTATTTTATTAAAACAATCGCAAGTGAGAATCACAACCAGAGGGCCTACCATCAACTTTTAATTAGTCATTCGATTCCGATGCAGTTCAGATTACATGTACCTACATCTACGCGCTCACTTTGAGACATAAGCTATCCAGTTTAGGTTGAAATATTAGTTCATGGTACGAATGAATGAAGCAACTTTAAGGAAAATTATGATCAGCTCTTTGGACATTGTTGTGTCATGAATGTGTATGATAAAGCTAAATTTTCTATTTTAACCGAAATTAATAAACCCACACTGTCAATCGAAAAAAATAGACCCTTAGGTATACGACAACTTGATATAAATCACAAATACATTTTACTTAAAATTTATAATAAATATGGGAAGAGAACGGTCAATTACGTAATATTAACGATTATTATTATATTAACGAACTGCCCAAAAAGCTGCAAGAAATGTACATAAACTTGATTTGACGTTAACCTAAATTAGATAGCTCTAATAACGTTGTGGTACGAAATAGCAAAGCAGTTCATTTTAGGTTGTCAATTGAATCGCAACAGGAGTTAATGGTAGGCCCGCTGATCGAACTTACAAAGTCGCAACTTATCTCCAAAACCATATTGCAGATATAACGGCGGAGAAAGATATTAATAACGCTAATTTTAAAAGACCGCATTGGCAAAAGACGAGTTGCGACTACTATATAAAAGATGTTAACTTCTACCGTAAATATATGTTTTTATAAAATAGCTGTTACGAGCCTCTGATTTATTTTAAAATACAAATGTACCCACCATGTATATTCTCAGATATTTGGTATTTTCTGAAACTTACTATTACAAATTCTACAGGTTGGTTTTTAGAGAAGGGCGGTGATGGCAAAGTCGGAAACTACGAGTCTTAGAGAAAAGTCGTGAAAGGAGTCATGCTCTCGATTTATAATAAAAAGATTACTGCATATTAAGTTTTTTAAAATTTCTTCATCTTTTGACGGAAACCGACCCGAAAGATTTAAAAAAATATATTACATTCTGTATTATTGGACCAATGGACTCTGATGCTGATAAGGATCTAACTTTGGAAAGATATGTATTACTAATAATGAAAGGAATCAGAAATATTTTACAAATAACCGCCCTTCTCAAAAGTAACCCTCCTGTATACATAGTAATAAAAGTTAAAGTGGAGAGTATCTATATAACATATATATATTTTGTAATCGAATATTATAAATGACATATAATGGCCACTTTTACCGATACTCGTAACAGCAACTCTATAAAAGTTTTTGTATATCTTAAAATATAAAGGTTTGTTATATATAATATATATTCGGTGTAGATTTAATAAATATGATATTTGGGTACCTCAAATTGTATAAAATTTTGGGGAATACTTTGGTTTTTCCGAATTCTAATAGAACTCTGCTATTTGTTGTTTCCAAATAGCTGCCATAATTTGCAAAAGCAAAAGGTTCTTATTAATTTCAAACAAATGGGTAAACTGCCATTCATAATAAACTGGTTAATATTAATAATTGATCTAATTATCAATACTTGCCATTGTTTGATATTTAACTTATTTGACACAGTTAAGTAACCTCTGTTTTAAAGGGCTCACCTTTTATTAAGATTAAAACTTAAGAAGAATACATAAAATAAACTGAAAACATAATTTTAAAAAGTTGAAACAACATTTCCATTACGAAGGGCATTTTGAAATAAGTAAAATGTTTTAAATGTAAAATTATAATATTATATAAATTTACTGATAGAACCTCTGTAATCAATACGTTATTCAAAACTTATAAAAAAATTTTAAATACATAAACTCAAAATTCTGCTATTTTCAAAATATGTATACGGATAGATACAAACATTAAAACATAAAATTAATCTGATAGAAACATATTTCATGAATTCACAAATTACAAACTAGAAAGGTGAGACTGTTACTGTAACCAATGGTATTTTAATTTTAAATAACATACCTACCTTGTATTATAAATGTCTACATTATAACCAAGAACATAAATTATATTAAACATAACCCAAAAAAAAAAAAAATCGAATTTAACTAGCCGCATGTTAGCAACTAGGTATGTACTGCAAAAAAAGGCATAATATGTCAAATAATAGATGCAATCGTTGACAGTTTTCACAAATTATTCTTTTGGTTTGTTATCGGCATCGGATTTAGCTGGGGAGGCTGGTGTTGGCTCCTCAACAAACATGGGATTTTTCACTACAATATCACCAGTCTGAAATAACAAATAAATACATTATTATTATCATTAAGTTAAAAAAAAATACCAATCTATCCATTCCAGCGTCATACTATTCCCTCACCAAGATGTGTATAAGATGGTTTATTTTGCATGGTCTTATACATAATAAATAATAAATTCCCGGAAAAGAAAGGATAAATCATGCAATATGAATAAATCTTCACAAAATTGTCCAAAATCTCATAATCATTTATAAAATGGATGCTTCGACCTTCTGGACTAGCTGGCGTTACTATGAATTAATAACTTACTTTCCAAAAATAGTTTCCGCAATAAATTAATTTATATTACATTTTATAACACATAGCTGTAGAAGTGCACAGAGTCAATATCAGTCATTTATTATAAATCTAACATTATCGCTTCTAGACATCTAAAATGATAAAGAAAAAATGTACGAAGTATTTATAGAGAATAATAACTTCAAGTGTAGGCAGTAAGTGGCAAATACAAAAACTTGTGACTTCAAAGAAACTTCAACTTTCTAACTAACGCCTACATTAAGGCGCTGTCGGTTTCATCTTCAATTTTTTATGAGATAAATGTTTATAGAGTTAATATAATATTTATAAAACAGCCTCTCAGTAAGTGACAGTAACTGTATCAACTATTTTGAACAATTATGTGAGCAGAAAAGATGTGCGAAATATATATCTAGAGCTAGAGATACGAGTCCCGGTAGGTGCAAACATTTATATGATGAATATGGATGTTTGTTTCCGAGTCATCGATTTTTATAAGTATCTATGTATGCTTACGTAAGTATATCGTATTAAATATATCGTTATCTTGTACCATTTTTTGAAAACAACCGAAATCACGGAATCACACTCACAGTAGCAAGGCCAGGACATTCGTAGACCGTGTAGTCACCTTCTTCGTTCTCCTCTTCAGACTCGGCATCAGATAGAGAATTGTTACGACCCAAACAGCCCCTTAAAAATACAATATGCTTAAATAATACTAAAGTAAAGCGCCATACTTCATCGATGCCCTGTACATTGCGACCCAAACAGCCCCTTAAAAATACAATATGCTTAAATAATACTAAAGTAAAGGGCCATACTTCATCGATGCCCTGTACATTGCGTAGCATGTCTATGCTTAAGATAGCCAGTTTCCTCCAAGTCGGGCTCCAAGTATTGCTAATTCCTGAATAACTACAAGAAGCAACTGTAAAAATATCATTAAAATTAACAAATCTTTTCTTCAATTAAAAATTGATTCCTTTAGAATAAATTTCTCAAAATTGATTCCTTTAGAATTCTTTCTGATGTCATTTCTAATATACTACATACTACTGCCGCTTCGGAAACAATTGGCGCTCTGAGAGGGAAGAAGCGGCGCAAGAAACTCTCCGAGCATTATTTTTTTGCTCTCGTTTTAATAAAAATATACAATATTGTACTGTCATTGCTATTGCTATAAAATAATCATAATCTAGTCCCGGGCTGTCCGATCACTTAGATATTCAGCTGTGGAGTAATAGGATTTACGACGGAGCCATTTTTTAATAAAACATTTAAATTTATTTATAGACAATGCCTGAACAGTGGCTGGGACTCGATTATAAAAGTGTATACATTTACCCTTAAAGCTATTATGTATCTTATGAAGCCTACTAGATTTAGTTTCAAGCAATCCCTTATTTCTAGTGTTATAATAATGAAAATCACTAAAGATAGAAATACGTCATGTATAATAACGGTAAATTATGTATAATACATTATGTGGTTTCGTAACATGTTACCTCTACCATGCAACTATTTCAGGCATTCAATAAACAAACTTCACGGTAACTTGTTGCGCTGACATTGGTTCAACTTTATCAGTTTGCAACTTTGCAGTTTCACAATTTATCAAAGTTGAGAACTAAAGTTCTAAGTTGTATCAAACTAGTTAAGCGAATAAATGCTTACTATGTTTTGGTGTAAGTAATAGTTTCATGATATTGATATTCGGCCATCTCACTTGATGCATATATAGTGAATATTACTTCGATACTTCGTGTGATACTTAATTGCTGATTTATGGACTTCTGAATAATTGACAAAATTTAAGAACGACCACTTTAGAACATTGTTTTTGAAATCTGTGACTCTATAATTAGCTAAGCTTCACGGATAATGCCCTTATTCAATACAGGCATGATTGCTCTCGTGTTGCGAGAGTATGTGGGTGGTAGTACTTACTTAGCACCAGGTTAACCTGCACCCGTACGCTCGTTTGCACACTTTTTCCATAACATAACTCAATGAAAATATTTCGACGCAAAAAATACAGTGCACAAAGAAGGACTTAAAAAAAATTTGAATTTATATTAATTAAGAATAGAATATTTATATATAACTAGCTGACCCGGCAGACGTTGTTCTGTAGATAATAAAAAAAAAAAACTATTTTATAGGAATTTGGCAATGATATTTCAAAATATCAAGGATTATTTCGCAAAAAATGCCCCTATTTTATAATGAAATTGTTTCACAGCAGAACTGTCAAACCGTATACATAGTTTCTTTGAAAGAATTCAAAGAAACTATGTCCATACAAAACAAATATTGGAAATAAGAATAATTATGGTTCCCAAATCGAAATAAAAGCTATCCTATCTGTCATGTTGGACTAAACTGCACTCCATGAAGTAATCCCCATTTAAATCCGTTCATTAGTTTAGGAGTCCATCGCGGACAAACAACGTGTCATCTAATTTATATGTATCAGATTAAGATTTGAAATATCCAATGAAAAATTTGGAAGTTGCTTCCCAAAAATAAACGTTGGAATCAAAAATCTCCGAATAGTTAGCTATAACAACATCCCTTTTTTAAAGAATTTAATAGAATTAGTACTTTTATAAAACTTAAACCTAACAATTTGTCAATTTAATATGTAAATTTTGAATAAACAAAAGAAAATCAGTAAAATAAATGCGCATTTGCAGCTTAGCCACGTGATCAACACAAATATTGTAGATTTGGTTGTAGCGTTTACAATCCTAGTCAGTCTGCGCCTTAACATCGACGTCAATTCAGAGGCGATCGCTGTGAGCACGATGTACCATCTGTCCCACTCGACGTCTTACCGTCCAAATCAGACAAAAAGACTAAATAGACCTCGCCACACAGTTATTTGTCTCAAGTGGCTTACGACACCAACCTATCTGAAACATAGCATCTGCAGCGATTTCACGCTACTTCACACTATTTATCTACTCGAGTCTAGACCATTAACAAAAACAAATTTCAATAAAAGGAAAATCATAAGTTTGGTTCTTAAAATAAATTAATATTTGAAAATAATCGTCTATGCAGCAAAACGATGCCGGAGAACTAATTTTACCATCAGCCTATCTATGTAAATGTTTAGAGTTTTCTTGGTTGTTAACTCCTGAGGATGACTCGCATAAGGCAAAACACGTATCCAATTGTTTGATGACGAAAATTGGCGGAATTAACACTCAATTTCTTGAGTCCGTCTAAATGTTTTGAGTGAAAACTCAAAACATTTAGATAGTTACGGATTTCCGCAAAATAACGCCTAATTCAATAAATTTTCCATCAGCCTGTATCTACATGGAGTTAAGAGAAATAAAAGCAAAATCATAAACTCACATCCGCTGTACTATATTTATCATAACGATCGATCGTTAAGGGTATCGTTAGTAAGCTTCGGTGGCGCATCAAGGCTGACTCAAACTATTATTTTTTCATCATTTAATAAATTTACAAAGTTGTTGAACAAATCCAGACTGCTGATTCGATAAACCCTGCATTACTTCTGTTTCAATAAATATTTTAAATCTATCTTAAGTATTTTTAAGCGCTGTGCAATTTACTGCTAACCAATAAGATTTTAAAACGGAGAAAATTCAATCTAAAAGCAGAACTCCCTCAAGTGAATTGAACCGATTATAAATAAGCGGGCCTCTGAGAACGGGGAATAACACTGTTACTTGACTACGTTATAGCAACTACGCCTTGATAGATTATTGCTAGCTTAATAGAGCCTTCCAGTCGTCTAACGGAAGTCGTCGAACAGAAGTTACAGTACTGTATATTTTAAATTATTTTACTTCATTTATAACTTAATCGCAATATAACATCATCATTAATTATATTTTCATTTTATTTATTAGAGTAGTAGAAAAAGTATATTTTGATTAAAGTTATAGTGAAGCAAAAAGCCCCATACAAAGTTTTAAATACTTAAGCTATTTTTTGAGTAAGTCGTTGTAAACAACTAATGTATTAAATTATCATTACTAAAAGAAAATAATCATTTTCAGTATTATTTGTACAATGCCGTAGTTTTATTACCGTTATGTATGTGTTTATTCCAATATAATATATCAACAATCTCGTATGACAACATCCGGCGATGTGAAGAGATTATTTAAGTTAGCGGACACCCGACAATTTTTGTTTCTTTTTGTATAAAAAAGTTATAACAATTTAACAGAAAATAATAAAGAAACCATACCCAAAGAAATTTAATTCAAGCATTTTATCTGAATTTATAGAACAAGATTACACGAGTTCAAAATTTAGTATTAAAAATTAATGTATTTCGTAAGCACTTGTTGCTTAAAGTTCTTTAAAATGTATTGAGTTATTCGCGCGAATATCTGAGCCCGGAGGTGTGGAAGACCCAATCATCTAATTCCATATCAATGTGGGAAGGATTAGTAAATTCAATGTGCGAGTTCAAGTAGTTGGGTATCGTAGATTTAACTTAATTAAAAATATAAAGTAATATTTATAAAATAACACATGCCTGCATTAAGAAACAGTAAGTTAAGAAATAAGAAGAAAAATTTTATGGGTGGCAAAAGAAAAGGCCGATGCTCAGCTTGTGCTGTAAACCAATACTGGCTGCAGTGCTGATTTTCAGCATCTACCTGGTTAACTATTGAAACGCGTAATATTGTCTCTGAAACGCCACCAACACTGAAAATGTTGAGTATAAGTCAAGTCAATAGAGGAAATACTCGTAGTGTAAAATTGCGTGACTTATCACACCTTCTTTCTCAAACCGTATTGTTATCTTTACCATAGACTTACGGCCGTTCCCAATATACTATCTACAGATAGAGATAAATTACTACCTTCTACTGTCAATAATCTGAAGCTGTCGCTATATACCCGATAAGTCATTCTTATCGCCATATATTGGGACGCGTGAATAGCAATTTCCACACAAACTTCTATCGCTAGTAAGCTATACGTCGTCCGATTGACAGACAGCGTGTACTGATGAGGTGAATTACCGTCGATAAGTTTATTGGCACAGAAAAGTCAACGATTGTTAAGATTTTTATTTCAAGTAAGAGACAGACTGAATATTGGGAACGGCCGTTAGACCACAGCTACAAGCGTATTACTACTAGATGACCTGACAGCCCGATAATTCCGAACTAATTTTGATTTATCAATGTGTAGTAACGTGCGACTTTAAGGGCTATATTTCACCGCGACACCACGGTGGCGCAACCAGTCGCACAAACTAAGTATATACCTCTTAGGTATGTTATGTTACCTTACACACCTGGTGTCCGTTTGCCTGCGCAACCAATTTGTTCGCGACTGGTTGCGCCACCGTGGTATCCTAATGAAATATAGCATAAACATAACTGTAGTACGTAAGCGTGGCTGAATGTTTACGATTTGTCAATCAGAATCGGTTACAGTAACAACAGATTTTCTTACTTTTTCTATCTCGTTGTATCACCGTTACATATGTTCTTTTCAGGTATGCGACCTCGATCGTTTGTCTACGCTATGTTACTATATTGTAATTCTATGTTCTATACACATACCGCGGCAAAACTTCGTGTAAAAAAGTCAGAATTGAGTTAATGACAAAATATTTTGGTCAGTCGAAGAGCGGAATCCAAAAGCTAGAGAGCTAGTAAGATTTTGTACTGCTGCAATTGCAAGTTAAAATTTCCTTTTTGAATTATTTTCTTTGTTCATTAGTGTTATTATATTTATAGTTTCTCAAAATAGTCATATATGGGAACACTTGTTCCCTCAAATAGTAATAATTATTACTTTCTTGTTTTCCTTTTTTTTACTAGGTACTTCGTAATACATAAAATATCTTGATGAGCGATATGGTCTTTATGCAAAATGATTTAATACTCCTTTCAAATCCCTGAAACTCACCCACTCTACTTCAATGTGTGCGCCAAACACATATTATTGACTCAACTGCGAGATGGTCTTCCCCGAGCTCTTCTAATCTGGTTTTTTTTTTAAGAAAAAAAAAAAGGGACGATACGAGCAGGACGTTCAGCTGATGGTAATTGATATTCCCTGCCCATTACAATGCAGTGCTGCTCTGAGCAGCGCAAGATTCCTGAGTCAGGAATCTTGCAAAAACCCAAAAATTCTGAGCGGCACTACAATTGCGCTCGTCACCTTAAGACGTAAGATGTTGACTCATTTGCCCAGTAATTTCCACTAGCTACGGCGCCCTTCAGACCGAAACACAGTAATGTTAACACATTACTTCACAGCAGAAAAAGGCGCCGTTGTGGTACCCATAATCTAGCCGGCATCTTGTGCAAAGGAGCCTCCCACTGGTAATCAAATAATAACATTTTACGCAGCATTATTTGATTTTGTTACAAGAATCTTGCCGTCGTCGGAGATACAATAAGTTGCAGCAGACTTTTGTTAATGCTCCTAAGCTGCGTGTTTTTTTTTATTTATTAGCACTACTTTTTCATCTCTGTTAACAAATTCATAGTCATTGTTAATATGTCCATAATCTTATTTAAAAATGTTTTATTTTCACAAATAAACACGGGTTGGATTGATTGAGGAATTCATCAAAAACAATTTATTTTAAGTTCTAAATTCCGATCTATATAATATGTTTTATCAGGCTAGTTATAAAAGGCTTAAAAAGAAATTATTTTCTCAGAATTGATAAGGAATCAATTTAAAATTCTTTTTGATGTCATTTCAAAGGGAACCACATTTACCATATTGTACTGTCATTATTCTTGCTATTAATTTAGTCTCGGGCTATTCGATCAACCTATACTCGTATATATATAAGAGATTTCCATGTATATAGTCACTCATCACGATATCTCTGGAACCATTAGAGCTAAAGACTTGAAATTTGTTAGGAATATTCTTTCAGCTAAGAAAGGATTTTCCAAAATTCCATCCGCAAGAGCTTTTTTTTATTATGAACAGAACAACGTCTGTCGGGTCAGCTAGTATATAATATTATCGATAAATAGTGCCTGAACAGTGAATGAGACTTTATTGTAAAGGTGTAATAATCAATAAACAAAATTTTAAATAATTAATAATCATATAATAAAAGTCTTTCTTTTCGAACTATATTTTATATTTCGTATAGAACTTTAAAATGTTACAAAACAATTCTAAATCATGCCAAATGCAACTTTTTAAAATCATCCGATTTCTGAATTTTGAACATAATTAAGAAAATCAAGCATTAATTATCTAGAAGAAAGCTTAAGGTCTAATTCTATTAATAAACTCTAAAGGCAATAGTATTGATCCAAGTTGAAAAAACGCTTAGGTTTATTGGAGGCCGATTAATAGGTTCGTGAATTATTCATAGCTAGGTTATTTCCATCAATTCTAGGAGATCAACAACACGAGCAAGTATTTTAAAAAGATTTAATAATGAATCTGATTTGTACATTTTTAAATGAAATTCAAGAGTCTATTTTAGTACCTAGAATTTCAAGTATGGGTTGCACATTTTAAGAAAATAACAAACTGAAAGATGCTGGAACCCGTTAATATTGTTATTTTTTGTAAGTTTTAAGAAGGCCTCGATTATTTTTGAGAGCCATGAGCTCTTTATTTTTAGGAGAACTTGTATACTATTTTAGAACGCAGCCACTGCATGTCTGCGCTCCTCACACCTAATCCTTATGAGTATCTTTAATTTTTGGGAATAAAATGATAAAATGTGATGATGGTATAGTATACTGTTTCTTGAACGTTACTGACAATCATTTTCCAATACAGTCAGTGAATAAGCTATTCCAAAGCAAAAGTTTTTTTATTCATAATTCATATATACGTCTAAAGGAAGAGACATTTATTTTTCTCCTTCGAGTTCTGTACTTCGTTACTGTTGCTGGCAAACCTAGAGTGAATACATCACTGGCCTCTATAATAATACTACTATAATAGATCACTGGACAGGCGGCTGTCAAAGTGCTTTTGTGCCTGTTTGATGTTCCCCATTTTAGTGCTGTTGGCCATGTAGCGATATTGTACGGTACTAAAACGATTAATGACAACCTCAGGAAACATCGATAGATGGTGAGAAACTATTTACAAAAATTCCTTCGCAGCCATCAGTATTATATGTCAAGATTAGTTCTCTACTTTGTCACGTTGATTCTTGAAAATAACATATATAACACGAAATTAATTCAAAATGCAAAAATACTTCAGAGTACGTTTCTTCGCAGCCATTTGTATTATACGTCAAAATTAGTTCTCTGGACGCTCGCGAGTGGCGCTGGCACAAACAATATGCTGTCAAACATATAGAACAGCCTGTCCAGTGGTCCATACAGGTCAGTGGAATGCATCCGTTGGGCGAAACTGCCAAAGTTTTAGCTCCTGTTGACGACGTTTGTTTGACAGCTTTGTGTCACAAACAATGGTGTTTTTATTGTTAAGCCTGAATGTTCTTATGAGACTTTTTGGAAGTGATTCATCCCAATGCCTCAACTTGCGGACTCTCTGTGGATAATTTGTCGCTCTTTTACCAGCTTCGGTCAATAGTCACTCAGCACTCATAATATTGTAACCATCAGTGGTTGCCCTTCGCGCAAATTAATTGTGCTTCGACCATCCCTAGGTAGCCTGATATTATTATCTTTAGACATAAATTTTGTGCAACGTTATATTAAATATATTATTTTTAAAAGCTTAACTACAATTATTTTATAAAACAAACTCCCTTGCGCGTATTACACACTCGATTATCTTCGTTAACGATAAAGTCTATTAAACGTTCTCCGTAAGAAAACAATCTTTAAAAGGACAATCATTGAAGTAAATATCCTCATGTTGAAATTGTTCTCTTTTCAAATATTATTTTCTTTACTGTTTTATTAGTTTGTACTGAATTTTGTCATCTATCATTAATTCATGAATGTTAGCAATGATTAGATTAATTTTTACTTTATTTATAATCAATAAAATTATGTTCTTAACCCTTTTGTACTTTATCTCTGTGTTGAAACTGTTATTGTGCCGAAATTTACACTATCCTCTCTCTGATCGATAACATTCCTAAAACGGGATCTAGTATTAGAATCACGTAATAATATTTAGATGTACTATAATTATCGGACTGACCTCTCCATAGCCATGATTTGTTGTTTTTGATGCTGGTAGTGATACATGTGAGCTGATTGAGCGAGTTTTCTGTCCCCACTGGAGTCCACGCTCGGGCCGGTCACTCCATATGCTGGATAGTCTACGTCTGCTGCCGCCTTCGCTTTCTTAGAGAGCCTGGGCATGTGATGCAGTTTCAATCGCCATATTTCCAAATATACACTTTAAGCGTCATTTAAAACATGTAATAAATTTGCAGTGTCCTCTAACCTTTTAATGTTGGATATATGATTATGTATCTAAATATTGTACAAGGAATCAATAGGATAAAACGTTAATATTAAATTTTAACTCATTTATGTAGTGTATTTGTTACCTTTCTTCCCATTTATTTAATGTACTACACATAGTAGTAGGTACATAGAAATATAATAAAAAATACTGAAAACAAAATATATCATAGGGCATTCAGCTTGCAAAATATCTCGAAAGATTCTGAACATCGGTGAATATATCAACTCAAAGTAGTAGAAACATTATTTAAAATCAGGTTTTATTCAACTGATGAAAGACATGATGCTTTAGCAATTTAAAGTGCCAACCCCTGTGAGCCCTTTTTGTGATGCTTGTGTTTGAAAATACGTTATTCATTCTGCTGCACTCACAATATTTATATGATATATCTGCTTACCTCTGTTTTTTTTTTTTTCAATCTCCTAAATTCATACAGTCACTCCCAAAAATGAATTCGTTTGACTTGCACGAGAGAGCTTTTTAAAGACTCCACAAATATTTATATCTATATTATATGTACAAATATATTAAAGATCGCCGTACTTTGCGAATATTTGCCATATTATGAGCAAATATAATTAATATAATAACTAATAAATAAAAAAATACACTTGATATTTTTTATTTAAGTTGATTTCCTTACCTTTTAATTAGTTGAGGTACCAAGATTTTGACAACAAAGGTACAGTAATTTAAATTACTTACGTATACCATCCGAAAGCAAAACCAAGTAGAGCCATGGCAAGGGCAGCTCCCACCGCAGCCATCAATGCTGTCCCGTAGATGCTGTCATCCGGCTCGTGGCTGAAGCTTTCTATTATATGGATGTGACGTGGCCTGTCCGTGCTACCGCCTTCCTTGTTGGTACTAACAAAAAGTTTTGAATATATGTAGAATTGAGAGCTAAACAATTTGAGTAATTTTTAAGTCATTCACAATCCCACACAAATTAAAATATTGCAAAAAATTAATAAGCTGAATTAATCTTTTAATGTATGATTTGATTTCATTTTGGAAATACTTGCAAAATAATATCGAACGCAATTTTTTAAAACCAATTTATACCAACTAGCTATTATTGTAAATTATCTATTAAATCATATTTCTATACATACTTGTGAATATGGAATTAGAATAGGATGGGAGCAAGGCGGTCATGCGCCGTACCTAGAATGGCATCCCGACTATCTCACCATTACTTGTAATATGAATATTTCACTAAATGAGTGACACACGTCAACAATTAACTACAAACTCCTAATTGAGTATCATCATTGTCTCACACACTAACAGATGTTGCTAAGACTCAAACAAGCCTATCAGATGTGTCTACTCTATACATTAAATTTTTCTTTAGTTTTTACTCGTAGCGTTGGAATATTGTAGCAGAAATTATGGTATAAATGCTCTACAAATACAGTGCAGTATATCCTATATTTCGTAAGAACTCGCTTTTTCTTACGAAATATATGCCAACTGTTTTTTTTTTTATTTCTTGTACAAGTTAATCTTTACTTACTTACTCAGTCTCTTTTGCCCAAGTAAATATAATATTCTAGATTTGTAGCTTGGTGCAGTTCGGCACAAGCAAATTAATGAATTGAATCCTTCAGGTGAACGACATTCTCAACAATACTTATACCTGATGATACTCAATCAATTATAATCACTCTGAATCAAACAAGCATGCGTGTCTAACAAATGCAAAAGCAAACTTATACATAACTCCTATTCTGCCAATTATTTTCCAACAGTGTCAATTTGGTAGTGCTTCAATAAACGCAAATTATATTTCAACAAACACTTGAGAACACTCTCTATGGTGGCATTCACGAGGATTTCACCTGAGCGCATCGTTAACTCAATAGTTAGTATTATGCTAGGCACACATTAATAAGCTATTATATTATTCAATAATTGGGTAAGACAACTAAAAAACAAGGAAGAATTCGTTCATTTTTACTCCAAATTACTAATTGTTATAACTCGAAATAATAATAAACTAAAGATCATTGCTAAAACTTATCGGCATTAACTAATTGTGAGTGGCTAGCATAATCATAACCAACCTTTCGAGATACACTTTTCAGTAGCTGCGGTAAATGTCAGTTTAATAATTGATGATAGAACATCGTTTTCAAAAATTATGCTTCTGCTAAAACATTGAAATATCGAATTATTACGTGTGAGCTACGTTAAAGTGTTCCTTTTAAAATAACGATAGCCAGGTCCTATGTGAAATCCATGCTGCTAAAGGAAAAGGGTCATATGTTTGTGTATCACCTCTCTGTTACATCTTTCGGCTGGGATATTTTCAACCAGCGTAGATTTGATGGCAGTAAGGAGACTGGCATACGGTAGACATTTTTAGCCCTGCAATCAACACTTTTACTACTATTGAATATCAAAGGTTACCAACGTGGACTCCATAACACCCCCTGTGTTATTTCATTGTTATCTAATGTTCAAAAAATAAATACTTGGAGGCTTATTTCTGCTCAACTTAAACCTAACAAAGTGGTGGCGAATACGCAAATATGTGCCTCTCGGAAATTTTAATTTAGGCCGGCTTTTATGTTAGCTCGTAACATTTTTCGCGAAGTATTTGCATAAGAGGCAGGCAAGTGCACACTCGTACAATTCTCGCTCGACAGTTTCGTACCAATGGAGTTGACAACTTCCAGTCGTAGTGACGTAAAACTGCGTGGTGATTGTTAAAAGCTTAAACGTTTAAAAGGATTAAACGTCGGTTCTTGGTGGACAATAGAGGGTGCATTCAGAATTCTTTACTTCTTCTGCACCTTCGTACGTACAGTAGCATTGACAGAAGTTGACGCCGATTGAAATGATTCATGATCAACGACGTGAATGCTCTGGCGTGGCTTCGCGTAAAATGCCGTATGCCAAAATTTGGCCCCTTAATTGCTTGGAATTGGATCAGAGACCGGACTAGTGCTTAAGCAATATACGAATTCGGTCCGAGATTTCTAAACCTGTATGTTCACTGTTAGTGCGAAAGCGCTCTTACTCGTGATTAATCTATATGTTAAAATATTATCCCAAATGGCTGAACTATAAATAAATAAAATCCATATCATTAGATTTTTAATTTTTTCTGCCGTATCGATTATTCGCATAGATAATGAACTACGTAATAAGTAGTTCTGAGTGTTTTATTGTGGTAGTACGGACGTAGGTAGTAAATTATATGTACATTGCCGCGACTCTTTGCAATTAAGTAACATACTTATTTGTTGACTGTCAGAATAGATAAGAATATTTAGTTTAGTATTTGTAGTATTGTGTTTACGAATTTTTTTCTCTTACCGTCAAATCATTATGACATTAGTGGTTTTGAATAATAATATGTCGTAGGGTCATCAAAGAATTGGTATCTACAATAAAGAAACAAATGATTTGAGTTTTCTTTAGTGTTAATTCCGCCAATATTTGTCTTTCAACAATTCGACACGTGTTTCGCCTCTGAGTCTCGTGCCAGATTTTGGGGAGACAACACGTCCTGAGGATGCCTCGTGTAGAGGCGAAACACGTGTTGAATTGTTTAGAGACAAATGTTGGCGGAATTAACACTAAAGAAAACTCAAATCATTTGTATAATTATGGATTTACGCAAAGTAACGCCTAATTCAATATTTTTTTTATCTACAGTAAAGATAAAATGATAATTAGATAAAATTAACTAAGGATTTTAAGCATTATGTGAAATTGGATTATTATACAATTGGAAAGTAACGAGAATCTAAAAAGAGCTTAATTTATAATTGAATTATATTGAAGGAAATTTACAAAGTAAAACTTAATTTAAGCATTTATAGTAATTAAATATTAAATGTAAAGAAATATTGATCCAAGCACGAATTTATAAAAAAAAGTGCATCTCATGACAATTGAAATAAATCAAGCAAGTATATATATAAGTATATACAGTTTTATTAGTAAATAGTGAAGCGACTATTTACAAGCAAATAAATTTCTTATATGTTTAAAAGTACGAAGTTACGTACGACGTTACGAAGTTATATACTTCGCAAATTACAGACTACTCTCTTTCGCCGAAACGAAACTTCGTAAAACGAACGAAAACAACAACAAAGAAAAAGGAAAAATATGATGAATCTTATTATAAATGTCTCTCAAGATAGGAATACCACTACTGTAGAAATGAATAAGTGAGATAAAGTTCTATCTTTATCCTTTCTAACAGTTGTACTAATGCAGCTCACGCCCTTCGACCTGCCTGTAGAGCTTGAGCTGAAAAGCAGCTGATTAAGAGAGAACCCGCCTGCTTCTTTCAGGTTGAAGTTCATCCTTTGTGAACTCGGGAATATTAAACCACCCCTTTTACATAACTTGTGTAAAAGGGGTGGTAGCAGGCAAAAATTTATTTCAGTTTCTTACAAAGTCTAAGTCGGCAATTTCATTAATATTAAATTGATACCGCAAGCGACGCCGGTTCCATCTACATTTTTAAAATTCTTCACGTAGAGCATCCTCGATGAAAAAAATTCTTATAAAAATATGAAGCAAATTTGAAACAAAATCCACACTAACGAAAATCAAAAGGTAACAACAGCTTTGGTTTCGTCAATTTGAGGTTAAAATTCCGAACAAACAGCTGTTATAATTAAATTTTCGTTCGCTAAAATTGAAGTGTCAATTGTCGTGCGGGACGAAACTTCGGAACGAATGGAACCATGTAGGAAACACGCGACACTTCAATGCAAACTTCTCTTTTCGTTGAATAAGAGTAAACCTACAGATCTGACGATGAAACCGAAACTAACCCTGTTTGTGCTTAATAAAATTGTCATGAAACGTACTCTTTCTATAAATATCCTTGTGTAAGATTCCTGTGGTAAATACCTCGAGTTACCTCTGTACTAGAAATACCCACGTTCATTATTTAAAGATCACATTAAACATTTATTTCTAAGTTATACTTCTAATAAACTTATTTTAACAGTAGCTCTATCCGCGATTTTCTCCGCTGCTCTCCGCGCCATGCTATGTTGCAAGACGTGTGCTATTGTACCATAACCTATACTGCGCAGGTTAATAACAACATTTATAGAATAAACACAGCGGACCACTCGTTTATAGGTGAGGCGCGCAGAATAATACAAATATCATCGCAGGAAAATAAATTTAGTTTAAAAAGCAAAACTAAATTAGAATCCGCCGGCCTACTCAGCTATATATCACTAGACCAGCCGATGAGTCGTCACCAACATTTGACCTGACCATGCCGCCGTTCCTCGAACTGGCCTGCCCTTGAATGGTCTGGCTGATTTATAACAAGAAAGAACATATACATGAACATGTTCCAAAAAAGCGTGTAGATTGTCCTAAAAGTTCAATCACGCTCCTACCTATTATAGAAAACATACTAATGCACTAAATTTAATAATTTTATGAGTAATATAACTATATTTCTTAAATTATCTTATTGAAATGATCTATATCTATCTATGTTTGTCATAATATCGCATTATTTTATTAGACATACTAAAAGTAGGAAAAAGCTACAAGAAAACGGTGCGAAGTTAACATTATGTGTTGCTTTAAAAAATAAGACATTAATAGCTACTTACAAGCCTGCGCGGAGTTCATCAAGATTGTCAGCTACCAGAGACTTGGCTCTGCTCAGGTTTGGATTCTGTCGGGTCTTACGCGGCTCCATTATCTCCGTCACGACATCGTCAGCTCTCAACGGTGGTGCTGTGATAAAGAGATTATTGATATGAGTCTCATATTTTTTCAACTCATTTCTACGACGATTATAACATATGATGCGACTTTTTTATTCAATAATGGTACCGACTTCAAAGCTATCAATATATAACACATACAAAAATTAGTATTTTATTAATAATAAAGGTAAAGGTTTGCATAACAGGTGTATTAAATTAAATTTTTAGTTAATTCAAAAACTTTTTAGTGTCATTTTATAATAATAATAATAATATATATTCAACCTGAATGAAAACTCCTTAAAACCGCCGGACACTAAAAGCAATTATATCATGCAGGTAGACAAAAATTTCCATATAAAATGTTCATAAAATGAAAACTACTGGACCAAACTATGTAAAAATTTTATGGGACCAAATAGCATCTATTCCGCATCGAACTAAAGAAGAATTACGTAAATAGTAATGTACATACATAAAAAAATACTAATCGAATTGAGAACATCCTACTTTTTGAAGTTGGTTATTAATAAAGCACTGCGGCTCTATCGGACACATGAACGGACATCAAAGTCTAAGATTAATTCACATCATATCTAAGTTACATAACAAAAGAAAAAATTCTCAATAAAAAACTGGGCAATTTACAAAAGATTAATTCGTGTTACGTAAACATTGTCTAAATGGCAGCAAAAATTGTTGATTTGATGGAGCAAAGTCTAGATCAACGTCCAATTGGTGGAAATGGAATAAATAATGTAAAACAGTTTTACGAGTTTACGGAGGTTTAAACAGATTCATTCAAAAGACGTGGCAGAACTCAAGAAACAACTTCTAGCCAAGACAGTGAATATTTATAATATAAACATAAAACATTCATTTCATGAGATGCGTGGCGTATCAGTCAGTGAACGAATCATAAGAACCAGATCAAAAGAGCGTGATATCACACCTTTCAGATGAGCAAACGGTCCAAAATTTTGCTGCAGCTTAAACACTTAAATTGCAGTGACGAGCGATTGGTCTCCTTGTTATTCACTGATGACAGTATGCGTATGACGCAAATGGTTGCTTTAATTGCATTGACGACGTATTATATTCTCCAGTTTTTTTTTCATTCCAAAAAGCAGCAAAATGTTTATATAACTTGATTGTTGACCAATTGTTGCTCTATCGTAGAAGAAAAGATAAGAATATTAGAATATTTGGATGTTGCTAGTGGTATAAATACCTAAATTTTTAACCGAACGTTATAATTATATCCAAAAATAACAACATAAAAGAGTTTTTTGCTTGACTGACTGACGCAGTATATAATAATGTAAAGAGAAAAGCTTGCTTAAAACGATGTAAAGATGGATACAACTCTACGCAAAACATCATAACGTCACCACTCTTTGATTTCTACTACATATTTGTAGAATGGGTGTACATAATATTCTTGTAATTACAAGACTTGAAACTTGATAAAAACATTAGTAAAGAGTAAACGCGTCCAAATTAGGCCTTCAGCTAACAATTTTATATGTAGACGGAGAAAAAATAGACCAAGGTATAGAAAGGTAAGTAAGAAATGTTTTTTGAAAAAGATAATGAAAAAACCAAAACTTGGTTATTTAAATTTTTCACATAAATTTTGAGGTTAAGTGAAAAAAGTGTACACTAAAAGTTGTAAATCTTTTTATTACCTTACAACTTTGCTATTAAATTTTTGTCCATAAGAGTTGTAGTTTCGCCGGAAATTGATATAAACCGGTTTTTACATTTAACAAGGGTGGGTTTTCCACATCCCGACCTATGACCGCCCGTAATTAATGTTTCCTTTAATTTTTGTAATATTCTCTTCCTTTTCCAATGGGTTTCATCCTACTATTATTTTTTGGTTTCAAAAATTATCGACCCTGATATAGATCAGATTACATATAGATGTACTCCATAAAAAATTGTATTTATATACATAAAAAAAGGAAGAAGGCCTAGTTTGGACGCGTTTACTCTTTACTAATGTTTTAATTAAGTTTATGTCTTTTAATTACTTTTCGTGTAGTTTATGAATCGAGAATATTAACTAGAACCATTCTACAAATATGTTGTAGAAATGCTTTAAGTGATGACCTTATCATGTTTTGTGTAGAGGGTGGGGCAGGTATAATAAATTCTTTATTACAATCAGTCAATCAACAGTAATTGACATGAACTCATATCATTCCTACCCTTGCACTTAACACAAAGTTTTCATTTAATATCAAAACCTGTGGGATATGTTAGATAGTACATAAGAACAGCCATTACATTTGCTGCTGATCAAATTGTCTAGCAGTCCCATTGCTTATTTTGGAAATAATCCTACCACCCGAAAACTATATGAACAGTATAACTTATAATTCAGTCACCAGTGCAAAAATTACACCAGTCTTTTCATGTTGTATTGAATGTTAACGAATAAATTTCGAAAAAGTATAAACTAGCATTAACAATAATTATTAATAATAATTCATTGAATATAAATATATAATATTAATTTTTGGATTTAGTTTGTACTGTAAGTTGAAATAAACTCAATCGTTGTCACATCGGCAAGCGATCTGTCGTTTTTTATACCTGACAATGCATATATCACACATATCATATTTTGAAGCATTTAAGTTAACCGAAACACTGCATTATTTTGATAATCTATGTTTATAAAAGAGATTAATTCCGTTAATTGACTCATCACAAAATCTCAGAAACTATAAAGCCTACAAGTTTGGAAATCGGAAGGTAGATTCTTTTTAGGACGTAGGTGTCAGCTAAGAAACGGATTTGAGAAACTCCTCCCCTAAGGGGGTGAAAGGGGGGTCGATGGTTGTATGAAAGTGTTTTTTAAGTTAGAGGCGTGAAAATCGACATTTAGGTTAATAATAAAAAAAAAAAATTTTAAATAATAAAAATCTGGCTAAGTCATTTTGGGAAATCCCCTTTTAAGGGTGCTAAGATAGAGGAGTTAAGTATTTTGAAAAAAAAAATGTAGGTTATTGGGAGCAAATGCAAGAAAAAAGAATGCTATGAAAATCCCCCACCCCAAACGGGGTGAAATGGGGGTTGGAAGGTTGCATGAAAATCCTATGTTTTTGAAGTTAGAAACGTAAAAATCATAATTAAGGGTGACTCGCTATAAATAATGAACATCTACCATCTGTACCTATACGTTATTTTCGAAAATTTCCCTTTAAGGTTGGTTATATAGGGGATGAAATTTTGTTTTTGTTTGGAAATTTTTAATTATTGTTAAATTTTAGTTTAGTGGGTCTTTTAGAGAGTAGGTACTCGTATCAGCTAAGAAAAGATTTCAGCAAAATCTCTCCTAAGGGGGTGAAATTTCGGTTGTTATGTTGGATGAAAGAGATATGAAGTTCGGCCGTAGTGGTATTTTTTGTATAGGTATATATATAATTTAAATACTTTTGATACACACCCCTTTCGATTATAAAATTATTAAATAAAAAAATTGTTATACTTAGTCATTTAGAGGCAATACTGCTAATTCAGCATTCAAATTACCTTTGAACCTGAACACGACACAAGTGCTTCGAGAATATAAAATTATTGTATAGGATGAGTATACTATGGCCCCTAAGAAAGGCATTGAAACTCTATATAGGACTCTCCAAGATATAAGGATTTGTAACCGACTTATGGGCTGTACACGGTACTATTGGCTGGTGACTTCAGAGAGACGTTGCGTGTTGTCTCACGAGGGACATGTGCAGATGAAGTGACGACTTGGCTAAAGTCATCAGTTCTAGAGCCTAAAGTTAATATTTTTGTCCTTATAATTAAATATTGGTGTGTATCTTCAACATGATTCATGATTTAGAAACTACTGTTCAAGTTTACTTAAAAAATTAAAAATTGATTATGAAAAATTGCAGTTACAAGGTGCCAAAAACAATAATAAAAAATTATGGAAGACTATCAAAGAGATTACGTATTCTAACAAACCTCATCAATCTAACTTAGAACTTATATCTACACCTAATCCACAACAAAAAATTAATAATATAAACCAATTCTTCGCGTGCGTTGGTAAAACATTAGCTGAGAAAATAACCAAAAATACTAACACTCAAACAACACCAATTGCCTTAAAGTCTCATCCCCACTCATTTGTTTTATTCCCAACCAATGTTCATGAAGTGTCAACAATTATTAATAACCTCAAACTTAATACCGCCGCTGGCCTTGATGGCATTCCACCAGAAATACTAAAAACCAATGTGGATACCTTATCTGAGCCAATAGCATTTATTTGCAATTTAGCAATGTCCACTGGTGAATTTCCTACTGCTTTCAAGAAATCAAGGATTCACCCGATTCATAAGAGTGGGGACAGAGATTGTGTCAATAACTATAGACCTATTTCGATACTCCCCACATTATCAAAAATCCTAGAACGTATAATTAATAAAAGACTCATCAGCTATTTGGAGAAAAACAGTCTACTATCAACAGCTCAATTCGGTTTTAGATCTGGAAGGTCAACAGCTGACGCCGTACATGAACTTACAAACTTTTTGGTTAAAAATATAGATAACAAAAAAAAAACCATCGCCATTTTTCTGGATTTGGCCAAAGCTTTCGACACAGTCTCTGTCTCTATCCTTTTAGAAAAGCTTGATCGTCTCGGGATTAGGGGTATACAACTAAAACTGTTTGAAAGCTAGCTCAGTGATAGAACACAATGCGTCCAAATAGGTAATCTGATAAGTAATGAAGCCGCAGTGTATTTTGGCGTCCCTCAGGGAAGTATTCTTGGCCCTACATTATTTTTAGTATATATAAACGACCTATGTCAACTACAGCTCCCAAATGCTAAAATAGTTACCTTTGCTGATGACACAGCTTTATTGTTTAGAGGAGATACTTGGGAAGAAGTGTATTTGAGTGCACAAAAGGGCTTTAATACCGTCAGTGAATGGCTAAATAACAATGTCCTGACATTAAATATAGTTAAAACCAGTTATATTACCTTTTCTCTAAGAAAAACAGAATTTACAACCAATCATAATATAATGTTCCACTCATGTGGTAATTCTGAAGACTTACATTGTCCCTGTGCCAAAATACAGAAATCAGAGACCATCAAGTATCTTGGTATTATGGTAGATAACAAGTTAAATTTTCAATGCCACATAGGACAACTAGCAAAACGAGTGCGAAAATTAATAGTCATTTTTAAAAATTTGAGAAATGTAGCTGAAAAGGACTTGATGAAAAACATATATCAAGCTTTGTGTCAGTCGATATTAACATATTGCATCACTTCTTGGGGCGGCGCTACAAAATCACACTTCCTCAAAATAGAAAGGGCCCAAAGAGCTATATTGAAAGTAAGTAACTCATTACCAATCTACCATCCCACTACAGAACTCTATAAACTATCAAAGGTTCTAACTGTGCGTCAGCTTTATATCCTGCATACAGTTTTAAAAAAACATAGCCTTACCAGTTACGATCCGGAAAAAAATAAAGCGCAACGGCGAAAAGATAGAATCTGTGAAAAATTATTGTTTAATACTAGATTCTCCCAAAGATTCTTCTGTGTTCAAGGTAATAACCTTTACAATAAGGTAAACAAAGAGCTGTCAATTTACCACCTCAACAGAACTAAATGCAAGCGTATCTTGACAGAGTGGTTACAGAAATTGGACTATACCTCAACTGAAAACCTTCTACACTAATAGTAACTGAGAGTAGAGTACGCCCACACACACACACACACACACACACACACACACGCCCTCCGCACACATACACACACACATTTTATTACTAGTAATTTACAAATTTAAAGTCGTTTTTTCTTATGATCTATTGTTGCTCTTCTAGCTACTAGTACGGATGTGTACTATTTTAATCATTGTGATCCTTATATCTGGGGGTGAGGTCCTGGTGATCTGTAATACAGGGTCAACCTACTTCAGACACCAGCTCCTCACAAAATACTATCTGTTAAAAAAAATGTAACACTACTGTACTGTTTTAGCTTTAAGATCTTTGTGAGGAGAAATAAATAGAAAATAGAAAAAAAATAGATTCAAAGGCGGAGGAGTTCTCCAATTTGTTGCTAAACATTGGTGATGGAAACATTTTGGAGGAGGGATGTTAAATAAACATTCCCAGTAATATTGGTCATGTTGTGAGAGATCTGACTAGCTTAACGGACAGAATCTACCCCAATATTGTTCAATCTGGAGTAAATCGCGCTGCAAGGCTGAGAGAAAGAGATTTTCTTTCTCCAAGAAACGACTCAGCCAACAGGATTAAAAATTTTTTAGTTAGTTCAAATAAAATATAAATCTTTAGACACTGTCTTGGAGGTCGATGGTACAGTGCATTATCCTGTAGAGTTTCTTCACACTCTTGAGCCTCCAGGAATACCACCTCACATCCTATACCTCAAAGTTGGCGCTCATATTATTTTAATGCGCAACCTAAGCCCTCCAAATCAAGTCAAGTCAAGACCTTGCATAAACATGTGATCAAAACCGTCATTTTTACTGGCGTCAACCAAGGGGAAGCAGTCTTTATCCCTAGGATTCCCTTGATACCATCGGTTAACCAATGTGAATTGAAACGTCAGCAATTTGCGGTTCAACTTTTCTACGCGATTACAATTAATAAAGCACAGGGTCAAACTTTAAAACTAGCCGGAATAGATCTCAGAAATTATTGTTTCTTTCATAGCCAGTTGTATTTGGCGTACTCCAAAGTCAGTTCACCAGATTTTTCTTCAACCCGAAAGATGAACAAGGGCAACTGCTAGTCTAAAATAACATTCACTCAACCCTTCAGATCTTTGAAATACATATTGCCTACTGGAGGTAATTATATATCTACAAAATTACCAAAAAAATGGATTTTTGGATTGAAATTATGATGAAGAAATATTTTTTCTATGATTATTTAAAAGTAAAAGAAATAGTTACCTGTACTTTCTGCGTTTTTGTTAAAGTAGCCCTCGTCAAATGGTGTCAGTGCGAAGTTTTGCTTCATCCTTCTTTTTCCCTGAATTCCTCCGTATAACGGCTTCACAACAATGTGGGTGATTTCCTGCGATTTTATCTTTGGCACATCGGAATTCTTCGGGTCATTTTCTCCAGATGGATACAGCTGCGAATTCTCTTGGGGTCTGTACTGTAAGTCATTGATGGTCAATATGCGGTTCAAGATGATGGATGATCCTTCTTGCTGATTCCAATTGGGGAGGTCGCCATTTTGGTCGAGAACTGGATTTATCTCACCGTCCCATTTCTGTAGTAGTGAAATTTCCTGTATAAATAAACATAATATATTAATTCGTCTTTAATGATGAATGGCTGCCAGCAAATAATTATAGTAACTATCCCGACTTATTTAGGCGAAGTATTTTCATTAATTGTTTTTCACTCACAAGGTAATTAAGTGAAATATTATACATATATGCTATTCAATTGTTTTAAGTGAAATCCGGGAAATATAGAGGGGCAGGTACCTGTGAAATATTTTTCGTTAGAATCAAACTCGGCTTCAGTTTAGGAATTAACAGAGCTGCATGTAATAGTTAGTAGGTAGTTAAGGTGGGCACCCTGCTCAGAAAATATGCTTTTAGTTTCACGTCATGGGCCATGAGTCAGACGTCAGTGGCGGAATGGCAGGCTGGCAGAGTTTCCTTGGACAATGATCACGATCATCAAGTAATCCCAAAGTACGTTAATATAATATCATTACTATTCTGTGATATAGTTTTTAGCAAATATTTATTTGATTTTCAGTCAGAAGAATATTACTAATATGAAATATATTAAAAAGATTTGTAAGCCAAAGGAGCAAATTAAACTTGATAAAAAAAAACTTAATAAAACATGAATAGAAGCAAATATTGCATGAGCCAGGGTAGCGTGCTAATAACTCAAAAGTAAACACGCACAAGATAATTAGCCAAAGTTCAATGTTAGTGTCGCTATAATTTGGTCATACTGTAAGTTTCTGGGTTCCGATAAATAAACCTACATATTATTATGTTTATTTTATGATATATGTATTCTGTATGTACATTTCTGGTATATTTTCAAGCATTTTCATTCTTTGCAACCAATGTATTAAACAGTTATTACTGTCCTCCTGACGGATGTCATGATGTGATGAAATCACGAGTTACAAGTTCCAGAGCGTATAGTGGATGCGTCATCAGTTCTATATTTGGGGCCTTCCAAAACTCATTCGTTACCTTAGCGAAATGTGAGGACGAGTTATGAAGGACGACTTTACTGCGAGGACAAAAAAATTAACTTACGCGAACTAATGTTGTAACTATTTTATGTTTTTCAAGATTTACTGTGGTGTACTGGCCGGACTGGCGAAATAAAGAAGCAACCAATTTCTTGCCAATGCGTCGACCATTTTGCTTTCATAGCAGCACTATCGGAGGAATGTCATTGGGCCCGCTCAATTAATGAATATCCAACGTGAAAAGCGCCTCAAACACGGCGCCATGCCGGAATTTTACCTCCGGCATGTATGAGGTGTAGGTACTGCAGAATATGCGGTGGTCGTATACCTCAGTCATCCAGAGTCGTTTTGGGCACCCTGCTCAGAAAATATGCTTTCAGTTTCACGTCATGGGCCATGAGTCAGACGTCAGTGGCGGAATGGCAGGCTGGCAGAGTTTCCTTGGACAATTCTGGTATTCACATCCTTAGATACCATCGCATTGACCCAAGCCTGATAGCTTTCCTGCTTTCTGTGAGAGGCCATTTTGTAGGAGCGGTCAAACCAAGATTTGACCTACCTTCCACCCATAGGCTCCTAGGAGGATAAAATGTAAAGTTCCATACCTTGCACTAACAAATCATTAACAGGTTACGTATAGGTCCTAATTGTGGACGCCCAGTGATGAATTCTTGAAAACTTGATAGTCTGGTACAATCCTGAAGTAGTCTATTTTTATTCCGTGCTGCCATTTTTATCTAGAGGAGGTGGCTCCGGAATGCCCACAGATCTTTCGTTCGGTCTGTACAGCACATGGCACACAGCGGCAAAGCTGCTACTTCATGTCAAAGGTGCTGGCCTAATTTGGTTGCATCCCCTAGCATGCAACATGGCGCTATCACTCTTATGGTTGGAGATCACTCCTCTAACTGCCACAGCCTGAATCGGCATTCTTGGCGTAGATTTACCGAACGATGTTGAGTCCCGTGGTTACTTGGAAGAGAAGGCCCGGCCCAACTGGCCCATAAAAAGCTCGGTGTTCTCAGTTAAGCGAGACAGTACTTCACTACAAGCATTCGCCTACAACTATATTCTATAGATTTGAGTTCTCTCTACATTTGTCACTGGGAGTGCTCAGAGAAGCTGTTCAGGTTGATTCCAGCGGCTGAATTCCTCCACCTGACATCATTTACATCAAAATACTAAATACTACCCGCATCACGTTGTCGTCTGGCATTCCACAAACACGCGAACACAAGAAATTTTATGCCTCGCACAGCCAATTTGTGGAATCAATTACCAAATGCTGTTTTCGCGAACTGAAACGACTAAGGGACCTTCAAGAAAAGAGCATACTTAAAGGCAGGCACCACATCTCTTACCACCTGTTTTGCGGATGTCCATGGGTGGTTGCCTCACCACTCCCCATACCGTGAGCCTCGAGCTCATTTGTCCCCTCATATATAAAAAATGAAAATAGGTGAATAAGTAAATATGTACTTAAACTTAATAAGATACCCTTTATGCGAAGTTAAATTAAGACGTGCTATTGGAATATACGTCGGTGTTTAATTATGGATATATTCATAATGTATGAAAATGTCAAGATTATTGAACTGAATAATAATGTATTTAGGTCACTGGTCTGCGGAGTTGCCTTTTCTACTGAATGGAGTACTATATTATTCGCACATTGTCGTGTGAATAATTGAGAAGTGGAGACGTGATGAAATTGACAGATAATTTGCAGGAAAATTTCAAATTCATTCCAAAGCAAATTCAGTATTGCATTATACACTGAATGTGATTATTGGATTGTATCACCACACAACGGTATAATATTGTGCATAATCTATAAACAAGTACATCAGATTCGTCTGTATGCAATGGAATTTTTACTCCGAGTCGTCTGTTTTATTTGAAAATTCTTAATATTTATAAATCCAGTGTCCTGATCTTTGTTTCCAGTGAGCTGCTAAATTAATGACCGTATTTTAATGGGGATTACTTCGTTGAGTTCAGTTTAGTCCAACTTCAGAGAAAGTATAGTTTTTATTTCGATTTGGGACCCATACTTATTCTTATTTCCAATAGATGTTTTGTATGGACATATTATTTATTATGAGGGAATTTATTGACGCACGGTTTGACTTTCTGCTGTGAAATAATTTCATTATAATAACATAAAATAATAATAATATAAATCTAAAAGTATTTGTGTTGAAATGTAGCACCATAGATTAAACATTGATTATAAGGAAATTCATTTACAGAACGATATCAATATTGTTTTAAGAAATTTTTAGCTAATAATTGACAATACAATTAAAATAGCATTATTTGGAAGCAGAATTTCTTCGAACGCTGATTTGGTTGTAGGTTGATTATAATATCAATATATTAGAGATAGGGAATGAAAGGAAGGAAAAGAATAACGAGATATTTATATATTATTAAAGAAATATTAACAGAGATATGAAAGAAAGACTTAAAAAATGTAGTGGTATAACATAAACATTACGGAAGACGATAATAATATTATTTTAAATCTAACAGAGAAAACCAAAAAAACAAAATTAATAACCTCCGCATGAGGTTATTAATTAATCTTTATATGGTAGATTTATTCAAATTTCTAGGAAAAATTATCAACAATACATAAAAGACATATGTATTTGGAAACAGATAAATTGCTATACAATAACTACTGATGACGCATACAGATTCCTTCAACAGATAATAAAAACAATTGCCTGTATTTTTGGACTTAGTAAAAACGTTTGACACGGTGTGACTTCTCTGCTTTTAACAAAATTAGTTATTCTACGCTCCAATCTGCACTTCAACTGCATTCAGATCCAAAACCCGGAAAACTTTCAACGGTTTTTAAAGTGACGATGCTGACGGCAGGGTCGTTTCGTCTAAGCCGAACTTTTCTACGGACCGGCCACACGACCACGCGGCTATCTGTTACAAACAAGGGTGAAGACCCAAGCGTCAAATTAATCCGACACTATACCGAACATATCCCAGACATCAGCCTGTACGATATTAGTATGGCCCTAAAACAGCTTAAAAATAACAAGGCGCTGCGTGATGATGCAATTACAGCCGAGCTTTTGAGAAGTGGTGGTTCTCCTGTGCGTGGTTATCCTCGAGAAGGTTGGAAGATGTCTTTAGGTTTCTGAGCTGGAACGGACTTGGCATCAATATCAACGTCAAACACATCTCGATATCATAATCGTGGCTGAGACCATGGAACATACTCAGTGGCCTCAATACAACTCCCAAGGAGTAGGTCTCAAAATGAACATGGTCAAGACAAAGATCGTGTAAAATGTCGATCTCACACATACTCCCTTAAATTGGGAACTGTAATGTCGAAATTGTTGACGAGTACGTCTATTTTGTAGAAACATTCCTGTTAGGCAGGTCCAATTTCTCGAAAGAGATCACCCGTCGAATCCAACTCGGATAGGCAGTGTTCCGAAAGATCCGTAAAATCTTCTCGTCCCAAATACCACAGTATCTGAAGACGGAGGTTTTCAACTTGTGTCTGTTGCGAGTTACGCAGACATGGTCACTAACTATGGACCTGATGAGAAAGCTCGTGGTCGCCCAGAGGGCAATGGAGACAGCTATGCTCGAAGTTTCTCTGCAAGATCTAATCAGAAGGAGATCCTGATTAAGAGAACCAAAGTAACTGACATAGTCCAAATGAATGCGAAACTAATGGTAATGGGCAGGGCACGTAGTTTGACGGAAGGCAGAAAAGTTCTCAAATCGCGACCACGTACCAGAAGACGCAGTGTTCGTATGCTCGCTACAAGATGAATCAACGCTCAGCGCAAGATGGCCGAAATGAGATCAGCGCTAGACCGATCGTCGTGGAGATCTTTGGGAGAGGCCTTTGTGAAGCAGTGGACGTCTTCCAGCTTCCAATGATGATGATGATCATATGTTTATCCTCCTATTCTATGGAAATGGTCCTTGCTAATGTACAGACCTTTCATTAATCGTATAGTAAATTAAAATCAACATTGAGCCTAGCATCGCGTCTAAACAAATATAAAATGACAAATAGAGAACGTGACATAGGTACATTTTAATCAACGTTGAGGTCTCGCAATAGAACAAAGGGAGAAGTTATTTAAGACTTGGAATGGGATCGCTTTTTCTGCGGCTTTTGTGTTTCCCGTAATAGATTAGCTTGGTTTTGTAACCTCGCTCTCACTCTTTTCTTTATGTGCAGAGCACAACGTTGGTCGCCGTTGGCTTATGAATTAAACGTGGATTGCAGGCAAAGACTTAATCTGGCACAATTACTATTTGATATGCTTTCATGGATATTGACAGTCACATAACGAGCTTTTGTGGTGTAATCAAAGGGTCAGTAACAATAGCTGTGAGTGTATACAATTCCTTTGTTAACTATGCTATCATAATATATTAAAACTAGCTGACGCAGCAAA
The DNA here is from genome assembly GCF_905404315.1 of Leptidea sinapis. Taxonomy (NCBI): domain Eukaryota; kingdom Metazoa; phylum Arthropoda; class Insecta; order Lepidoptera; family Pieridae; genus Leptidea; species Leptidea sinapis. The sequence goes on along the minus strand of NC_066312.1, from coordinate 25,408,237 downwards.
CGTTGTATTGCCGATATTAAAATCGCGATACAAAAGTAACTGTTGATCGTAAATGGGTGAAAATTTGAAGTTGCATTTTATAATGCTGACTCATAATCAAACAAATTAAAAAAAATATCAAAAACTTTAAAAAAAAATTGGCGTGGACCACCCTTAACATTTAGGGAGATGAAAAATAGATTTTGTCCGAATTTCAGACCTACCCAATATGCACTCAAAATTTCATGAAAATCGGTCAAGCCGTTTCGAAGGAGTTTAACTACAAACAACGCGACATGAGAATTTTATATATTAGATAATGAACTCTATGAATTTTTATGAAATTTACAAACTGGGGAATTTGATTAAAGTGAAAACTTATTGTTTTAAATGGTAAACGTTACTGAATTTTATTATAAATTCTAGCCAGTAAATTTTTTTCAGTTCGTAAGTTTAATTATTTATAAACCAGAGATTGCACATAATACATCTATTTATAAATGTTACTGTTTTACTATCATTTCGTACCAAGAATACTGGCAGCATTTCCGAGGCTCAGTTGACCGAAATATATGTGTGCCACATAGGCGCACACATTACGTTGAGTTACAAAAAATACCCCGTGAATACATATTATACCGCGCATTTATGTATTTTACAGAACCAAGGGGGCTATACACTATTAATCTGTAATCAAAAAAACTACGTTTAAAAAAACCTACTTGAAAAACTGAAAAGTATCAAATAACTACAAATTTAATTTAAAACACCTCTTATGCAAACCTTCGCCTTTAATATTAATAAAATACTATTATTTATATGTGCACCAATTAATAGATTTTAGGTCGGTGCCAAGCCGTAAACAAAATACATAAACAGCTTACGTAAAACAGCTGTAAATAATTATTAAGGTTGTCTGGCCACGCGTGTCCATCCGCTCGAATTTTGTTCCAGACGAAGCTATTCAGCACAAAGTCACGCGTGGCGAGTGTAGATACCTACTATTACATTTGGCTTGTCACCGACTTCAAAGCTATCAATATGTAGCACATAAAAAGACGTACACAAAAAACAATTATATCATCTAGGCAGACAAAAATATTCATAGAATGAAAACTACTTTGCCAAACTATCTAAAATTTTTATGGGACCAAATGGTATTTACAAGAATCACGTAACTCGCTCACGATTATAAATCTCGGAGTAATCGGTCTACATATATAAAAAAATACCGATCGAATTGAGAGCACACTCCTTTTTTGACGTCGGTTAAAAAGATATATGTATATACATGTTATCGTGTTCGAGGTCTTCGACCATAAGTCTTGAATAAATTAAAATTGAACATAATTTAGGTAATTTGATGTCAGTTTTAGTTCGGTGCAGGTAAATTATTGTAGTTCAGTGCCACAATAAATCCACATATTGAAGTGTTTCAACCCCAAACATATTAAAAAGAGGTTGGTATAAAGGCCTTCTCTGTGAAGCAAACAAAAGGGTAGAGAGGGGTATTTCTTGCATGCCGACGCTGGCGTATTTGCGACTGAGATTCCGAGGCTTTGTGCATATTTGTGTAGGTAAACGCCAGCCACATTAACCTAAACATTTTTGGAATGAAGTTCTTTTACGCGGCTTGCTGTTGAGTGAAATGGTTGAAAATGTAAAGAAACGAAAACTCGATCCATCGCAAATTGCATCGCTACCTTCGGTTCAATTCGCATATTAACTTTAAAGCTGCGTTTATTACATATTTTCTAAATTTCTCTGTAGCTCAATTGGTCTAGCAATGAACTGGAATGAAATGGCGTTCTGGTTTTTTTTAATGATAACTTAATTCAGGCGAGCTTAATAATACGAAATACAACTGCTTTTTTTGTTCTCTATTAAATTATCTGTCATGTGGTAAGCTTAAGCCGTTTTATTGGTATTTTATTTTCATTTAATTTTTCTTTGGCGAAGAACGTATTTTTGTTAAACACACACTTTGAACTCCAAGATAGCCAGCGCGTAATATTAAATGTGTATATGTAAGTACCATAATACACCTTCGTGAGGAGTTGAGTTTAGTGCCCTAAAATTATACTACAACAGTAACTTATATTCTTACTCCACTGATTAAATGGTCTCCATTGCATTACCCCGATAGTGCTATGGTCATATGCTCCAGGATTGATGCCGAATATGATATAATGCCGGTACTTACGCGACTTTTAATGGCCCAAAACGGCCCTTTAGCTATACAAAGCCATTGTAAGACCGCTTATATCTTATGGCTCTGTGGTCTAGTGCAGGAAAATTGCCCAAATGGCAGTAAAGAACTACATGCACCATATCGACAGGCGCCATGACAAGAGCCAGGAAGAAACTCCCTTGAAAACCGCATTGTGGAGGACCGCCACACATCCAAATGGTGGAGACGATATCCTTATTTATGGCGTATCGTGCTAAGGTGGAATTTGCCAGCATGAATCAGGTAAAACAGCTCTTCGAAACACTCTCTGTGATAAATTCGGCAAAAGTCACTCAATGAAATAACGTCCCTACGCAACGCCGAGTTAGCCGTTCACAGAACAATGGGTCTCCGGCAATTCGGCCATTGGATAGGCACGACACTCCTGACCCTGAATGGTCGGACTTTCTGAGACGGGCGTCGCCAAAGACCTGGTAACTGTCAGCAGAAGATTTAATAAGGACGGCATGTGGCTATCCGTGTCTGGTAGCCGCACTGGCAACTCAACCAATTAGGACAGACTATATGACAATGCAAATTTATGACCTTTGGGTCATAATTCGGTCGAATGGTTTGCCATTCGTCATTATACCCGTTGAAGTCACACAAGACTACGATATCAGCGGAGGGGATCTGAGCAAGCACGTCGTCATTACGTCACCTAAATTGAGTCTAGATGCAATTACGGTACAAGGTAAGACTGCCGCAACCGTGCGATGCATCCTGAGTTGAGATAATAGTATTATAAAGCACTTAATTCAATTACTTTGTGTAGCTTATCTTGTAATTTTCCTTTAACAAATTCTTTCTGAGCACGCTTCTTCAAACTACAACTGTTTTATAAATAGAATACCAGACCATTGACATTTGACCAAATTTCATGACAAGTATGCTATTGGTAGTGGAAATTTTTACTTTCGACAAACAGTTTGCGATCAAAACTGCTCAACTTCAGTTAGTTTTAAATAATTAGAGTAATAAATATAAACAAAGTGATGTCTTAAAAAATAGATTGAAATGAATAAATTAGCTTAATTTAAGACTTATAAGTGCTACCTGAGTAGCCTAATAATAGAACAAGCATGAATTTGAATTTCATTTGAATTGTCAATATCTCCGTAATCCAACAATCAATTCTTGATGAGTTTTTCGATCGCTACAGCTCGGGGCAGTCGACTGATATTCCGATCCAGTGTCTTGGTAGTGCACTGTACAAACCTTTCACAAACACTAATCCCAGTGATTTGAATATATGATTCACTGTATCAATTTTCAGAAATACATAAACACATGTTTGATATCACTAGTTTTTTACATTATCACTATAATTTTTAAACGGGGATTTTATATATTCACGACGCAACGGTTTTTCAAAAATGGGTTATTTTTTGGCGTTCCACCGGTCCATATATACCAATTCGAGGAACGTAACATGACCCAACCATTACATAATAATAATAAACTTTATTGGAACCATAATAATACTGCCAAAAATAGGTCATAATGAACCTTTAAATAAAAAATTTCATCATGTAATGTTGTATTACAATATCATTGTTCGGAGTTCGGCACAGTAGACATCTGCCGTTATTGCTTGACCAGATCGGAGAAAGCTATAGTGAATAATACCATGCTGAGACCACCAATCTGTCACCATTACCATTTTATTGGTAAGCTTTGATTTAGAACAGTGTTGCGGCGTTTGACCTGGGGCAATTCAGCCATTGCATTTTTCACTTACGGTAATCGTAATAATCCACTTTTCGTCGCATGTCACAATTCGATCCAATTTTCCTTAATTTCTGTATCCATTCAACAAGGCAACACAAGTTTTAACACGCGTTGCTTTCTGCAGATCATGTGGCACTAAATTTTCTTATTTGTTTATTTCATTGATTTGACGCAAATGAATCAAAATTGTTGATAATGTAATGTTAAACTATGCCACTATTTCCTGAGTAGTTTGGCTTGAATCGGCTTCTACCATCTTTTTCAATGGTTCAATTCACCTGTGTGGGCGGTCTTCCCACGTGATTCGTCCTTCAAATCAAAGTTTCCATCACGAAAGCGTTTTAACCAAAATCATTAGCAGTCCTTTCTCCAAACGCAACATTGATATTGCGAGTTGTTTTTAACGCGTTAGATGCGAGCCGGGACTCATATTAAAAAATTACTCGAATTATCGAAGTATCGTTCTTTCTTGTCTAAGGTGAATAAAAAACAACTGAAAGTCGTTGACCAAATGTTGCACATATTTTAAAATAATAAACTACATAGGTACCTATAACAATAAAACAGCAATTTCATACTACCCTATTATAATATATATAAATATATGCAAACTAATTTTAAACTTTAAAGGAAAACTAAAAATAAAACAGACTTAGTGAAATTGAAAAAAAAAAGAACATTAATTATTATTTATGCTCATGAATCGAAGTTTGTGTTGGTTAGGTCTGGTGTTCCTTAGGTCTAAATTTTTGGCCTGTTATTATCCTACTAATATCTTTCCTATCTTGGCGTGCGTCCGTGCAGAATACATACACAGGTACGTTTAATAATAATACATACAAAAGTTAACGGAAAAAGGGTGCGGGGACTTCAGTCTTTATCGGCTGCCGAAGTAATAATAAGTGCGCAGAACTTTTAATGTTTCTTTCGAAGATTTACCAAATTTTTGTTAAGTTGCTATTGTTATAATATATATAGACTACATTTCGAAGATATTAGAATAATTATAATATATAGATTAATTTGAATTTGAAGGAAACATACATTATTTTATTCGGCGTACTTTTCAATCCTGTTTGTATATTTGTACAGAAACTGCGAACCGTATTATTGCGATATTACCTCGCGGGCGTTAGTATGTCATTCGATATAGCGCCCGTGTGCGCAGCACTACGTACAAATTAGATTGCCCAGATTCGATGTCATATAAATCATGTTTTATATACGTATTTGCATTAAACCTAGGAATGAGAGATACGTTAGTAGTACGTGAAAGTTGAATATATATTTTATTTATATTTTCATTCCATAATATAGAAAACAGATGAATATTCTTCTAATAAAAGCTCGACCTTTTCGATTCGACGAATGTAGCAAGAAAAGAAAACTTTTGACAGTAATAACTTTTTTTGTCATAATGTCATTGCCTTGACATGAATAAAGTGTTGATTTTGATTTTCTAGTACTACCTACCAGTGAGAGGCTCCTTTGCACAGGATGTCGGCTAGCTTATGGGCACCACAACGGCACCTATTTCTGCCGTGAAGTAGTAATGTGTAAACATTACTGTGTTTGGGTCTGAAGGGCGCCGGGCACCTCTACTATTTACCACTGGACTAGCGGCTGTCAAAGTGCTTTTGTGCCTGTTTGATATTCGCTATTTTGGCGCTATTGGCCATGTAGCGAGAGTCTGCAGTACTAAAACTAGTGATGATAACTTCAGCTAAACAAACATCGACAGGAAAACTATTTACAAAAAAAGTTGTGTAGGTACTTTTTTTCGTTGATTCCTGAAGTATAAATAACACGGAAAATGACCGAAATTAATTCACAACGCAAAAATACTTCAGAGTATTGTACGTTTGTCTCACAGCCCTTCAAAATTAGTTCTCTAGAGTCTTGACGCTTGCGAGTGGCGCTTCAAATCTATTGCTATCTATATATATTTCTATCTACACAAATTTTCTGTCAAACATGCGGAACAGCCTGTCTAGTGGTATTTATACAGGTCAGTGGCAAATGAGACTTAACATCTTATGTCTCAAGGTGACGAGCGCAATTGTAGTGCCGCTCAGAATATTTTGGATTTTCCAAGAATCTTCCAAGAGCGGCACTTCATTGTAATGGGAAGGGCGTATCAATTACCATCAGGAGAACGTCCAGCTCGTCTCGTCCCGTATTTTTATTAAAAAAAACTAGAACTTGGGAGACATATTCGTCTTGTATTACAAAAAGCAGGTATTGCGAGAGCAGCCACAGTCTTGGGATTAATTTCTAAAAAAGGGTAACACCGACTATTGTAGCTGATAAAGCAGTATATTATTGAAAATAAGAGGACACGACGTAAAAACTAACAATTTACCTTAAATTTAATCCTACAATAACCAAACTATACCAAGTAAGACATTAAGAGTTAAGTTTATGAGACCCGTTACAGTTCAGAGTTTACAAACCTCAATTTTTCAAATTTTATTAAAAATAAACAACCGTATAGGTAAAATTTAATGCTGTTAGTTCTGTAAGAAGGCTTATACGATACTGCATTTTTGCCATAGAAAATATAGTTTTTGCGGTTAAGACTTAATTTATTCGAATAATGACGTATCAGAATGAATATGAGATTTTTTTTAAGTAGTTTTGCCCGTAATTTGTAAGAATACAAGGACTTAAAACGCTGGAATAATGTATTGAGAGCAGGAGGCTACGCCGGTATTTACTACTTTAATGTTCATTTAAAAGAATTTCAATGACCTCGATACTTCTTCTTATAGAAACTCAACTTTTTATGACAGTAAGGGACGAGATGAGCAGGACGTTCATCTGATGGTTATTGAAACGCCCTGTCTATTACAATGCAGTTCCGCTCAGGAACCCAAAAATTCAAAGCAGCGCTACAATCGTGATGTTACCTTACCTTTACATATAAGAAGTTAAGTTCTATTTGCCCAGTAATTTCACTAGCTATGGCGTCTTTTAGACCGAAGCACAATAATGTTTAAAAATTACTACTCCACGGCAGAAAAAGGCACCGTTGCTGTACCCATACCCACACAGGCTCCCTGTGCAGAGAAGCATCCCACTGGTAAATGCACTTAGCTACTTATGCCAAGGGGAAGCACAGGTCATGTTTAAGCCCAAGTGGTGGTAATACGTTTAATGTAATCATATCCATAATACATAATTTATTATATAATTATATATTTAACACAACGCCTTGACATTAATAAATGAAATATTTAACCTAATTGGTTTTTGGTGAAGCAACCTTATTTTATAAATGATTTTCGATTTGATTTGATTTGTATCTAATAGGTGCAATTGTCAATTTCACTTACACTTTTGTGTTCGGTCACTACGCACTTGGAATGCTAAGCAGTCATTAATTACTATGTAGGCAATAATGTAGGTAACATGTAGACTGATACATATGTAGGCTCGACAGTTACAGAGATAATAACGTAATTCTTAAACGAATTGTGCTGCATTTATTATAAGATGACACATAATATACTTAAAACTATGAACGATATGTTTTGCTTATATCTGTTTGAAGTGTAAATTATCTTATGTGCAGGAGATCTCCTGGGACTCCTCTCAGTATCAGGGTACCACAAGGGTCAATTCTTTAACCGTTCCTTATCTTTATCGACGTAAAATATCTTCCTAACTTTAAAGAACAAAAATGAGAGGTGTTTGCAGATACTGATTTTCAAAGTAAAAAGAACCCCAGTTATGTATGGTGATGTAAATGATAGTATATCTGACATCGTGTACTGGTTGTATATGCGCTAATATAATGTTAAACAGCAAGAAAATGAAGAATATAAATTTACCGTACCAAATGTCAAAAATGTAGATGCAACAGGTGATAAAACCGGTGGAATCTGATATATTTCTTGATTCCAAATTACTTTGGGAAGCCCCCATATTGAAGGATTGGCTAATATAGATAGCTAACAGACTTAGTTATGCAGCATAAACGGTTAAAACGATTAGACAATTAACTGACATAGATATGCCTTATATGGCGCGACTTATAAGTGTACTTTAGTTATTTTCATTGTATTATGTCCTATGGTAATATATTGTTATGGGGCAATGCTACCGATATTAATAGAAACTTTGTGCTGCAAAAGAGGGCTATTCACGCTATTTATAACTAACGTCCTACAGGATCATTGAGAGTAAAGCTTAAGGAAATATCGATAACGATCTCTTCTAGACAATCCAAAATGATTCAGGATACAATAACATATTAAAACGGATATCTTTAATTTTACGTCTGTAAATATTATTCTTTAATTTTAATTAAAGTTTTACAATAATTACAGTAATAATACATACAGGGTATCAGTTATAATGGTTGGAGGAAGTCACCATCAAAATATTAGACTCTTGCCGTCTCTTAGGCACTAAGATATTTGCACACTTCATAAGTGAAAGAAACTTAAGTATTAAATAACTCAAATTAAAATATATTCAGCAAAAATAATCCTGGTTGTTAAGTAAACTTCACTTGAAATTGAATTAATTAATATTAGTAAGTTAATTAAAACAGTTAAGTTACCGTAAATTTTCGAAGCAAACGCTTCGGGAAGCATTAGTTTGAAATAGTAAATAGATTGAATCACTAATTGGCTCAGTTTGCTTTATAGAATCGACACGGACGATACCTTGTAATATAATACATACTGCTTGTAGTAAAAAGCAACTGTATTTTAATTAAAGAGATTCATCGCAGCAATGAAATATTTTTAAACTGTCACGAATACTTTGTGATTTACTTTTAGAAATGAATGTGCATTTATTTCACATTGTCATGTACAGTTTGTTTTGACAAAATTGCTTGACCCATTTGATTCTGGACTGTCTGTAATAGATTAAACTTTAATGCGATATTCTAAGTTCACATACTGAAGAATATGGTTTAAGCTTTATTTATAAAATACTAAGAGCTAAGAGACAACAAACAGAAACAGAAAGTTTAACAGTCCTTCCAAACACTCGCCATGATAAATGCGCCACAAGAGACACAATGAAGCGACGTGTCTATTACTACTTAGCTACGCGATAATTCTATGAAACCTTGTGACCGCGAGTACACAGAGCTGCTCTGCGTTACTCGCGGTCAAATGGTTTGAGCTGATACTGGGTTGTACAACAGCAGATATTAGAGATACTGTTCATATCTGACCGAACAAAATGGGCGATGGCTTGAAACACTCTCTCGCTGTATTAATGAACCTTGTATTGACTTCCAGGTGACCGCGAAATTGGCGAGTTGTCGAAATTGAAAGATCTTTTATTCTAGTATTAGGCGACACATTAATAATTTGGTTTCTTGTGTGGTTAACGCGTAAACTTGAGTCTTCTGGGGGTTTTGAAGCTAGCAAGCTATCATTTCATTGATCATCGTCATCATATCAGCTGGAAGACGTCCACTGCCTTCTCCAAAGATCGGTCAAAAGGTTACTATATATCATGCCGACCCCAGCTAAGAAAACTGCCAGAAAATATATGCAATTTAAAATGTCTCAAAGTTTTCATTAGCAATGTTTCTAACTGGCCAGCTCTAAACATTTTCAGTGTTACCCTCGTATTAATTAAAAGTCCTTCGGTGCATAACACCGATAAACAATATGAGATTGTTTTTAGAAACTAATTAAATATCCTATTAAAGTTTGGTCAAAGTTGTATTAGATTCTGCCTGCAATATATTCCAATATTCTCGGTAGTTCGGTTTGGTTAACAGAACCGCTCGCCACTAAGCTCGTTAAGCCCCTACTCTGTTACAAGCTGCTCGCTCGCCTTACAATTTCATAACATATCGATACTATATGTATGCCAGAATGCATTTCCAATAAATTCTCAGCTATAGTGATATAGTGATTTAAATCTTACAAACTTACTCTAATTAAATACTTAACAATACTCGCTCAAAATCATAAACTATAGTGGTTGCAGTATTGAAATTTAAAAGTTTAATATTGCTACAAATTATTTTTCTTAACTTAGAAGAAAAAGGGTCTCTTATTCACTTCATTAACTGTCTCTACGTCACACAAGTCTTCAAAAAGTATCTATTGTTGTGCGCGACAACACGATACAAGTGAAAACATCATCACGGGGAGGTTAATTGATAATACGAAATACAACGTTTTTTTTTATTTTGATGTTGTAATGATATTTACAATAATATATGTAATTATAATTGTTTTAAACACCGGAAAATTGTGTTCTAAGTGTCGAAGCTCCCGTAGCCGACGTAAGCCGTCCTCGCCTAAACAAGCGTGACAATTAAGTCACATTTAAAACGTTTTCGCTTCATTTTCATTGGATTTTATATAGTTATTGTAAAATATAATTCTTGCCTTGTAACATATCAGCTATTGTAATATTTTATTTGATTAACGCGAGTTTTACACATTAAAATAAAATAATTGAATAATTCGTGCAATTGTAACTGTGTTTTTACATAAGTTATTTGCATTAAAGTTATAATAGGGGACTGAGATAGTACAGTTTAAATTCTAAGCGTTTTAATCCTTTAGAAAGTATTTTATTTAAGGGCAGGAGTAGATCAAATCAAATGTGTTATCAGAAATAATTGAATGCCCTCGCGTCTTACACGACTGACAGTCGGTAAAAAGTAGATGGCGTTTCTTATAGTAAATCTAGGTATTAATGTACTATATTTTACAACACGACATCTTTCATGGTGCGCCTATTTTGTGTGAAATGGCCCGACCTCAAACCCTTTTGAAGTCCAGTGGGAGTCGGTCAACTTCTTCACAATATGCCTATGTAGATTTTCTTTTTACGTTATTTTCCTTCACTGTATAAACGTTCATACTCGTATGAATTTGTAGAATCGAAAACACATTGATAGGTAGCGAGCATCGAACTATCATCTATCTAAAGGAAACCAGTTTTTCTAACGCGTGAATATTTTACTTCTATAAGAAAGTTCATCGAAAACCAGGAAATAATTTGGTTACAAAAAGATCACAATTTGAAACAATTGAATTATTATTCATGTGGAAGTCATTTATAAGTCTTTAGACAATATTTATTAATCTTCCGCAAACGCAAATTAGAAACAATTATCCGGTTAATATCTTGATTGAAGCAGCTTGCATACAAGCCAACAATCAATCATTCACTAATGATGACGCTGAAAAGTGTGCTAAGTTAAATTACAATAGTTTAAGTGCCGACAACTTAGATTGGCAATTGGCGCCGAAGTTACGAGGTTAACGATAAGTTGTCGATGAGACAGACGGCTGTTATGTCTACAAGAAAGTTCCTCATATATCTTTATAATAAGATAAATATGAACAGAACTTAGAAATTCTTTGAAACAGACTAGATATTAACTGTATTAGTGGACTTCTAGCAATAGCAATAGTGGATTTTTAGCAATTCATTGTTCTTCGATTAATTTTACTTGCAATTATTTGCAAGGAAATTTAATATATGTATAGTTTGTTCAATACCGTTATTATACGCGGGGCAATAAAAGTGACGTCATGTGCAATCAAATCATTTCAGTTTTTATTTTAACAAAAATGAACTACGAAACACAGTGTCGTTACAGTGTCTTATAATGACAAGGTACGATAAGGAATTAAATGCTGAAACTGCAAATAAAACAGTTTGCTTATTTTATAATAATAAAATAAATACTATATTGCCACTTTGGAAAAATAATATTTAAAGTGAAATCTTTAAAAATTACTGTGTGTTTGGATTATGCGGTGTTATGGTGAATCGTAAACTGTTCGTTCATCAATATATTTGAAGAGAATCGTTTTGTTTATTAACCGACTTCAAAAAGGAGGAGGTTATCAATTCGATCGGTATTTTTTTTTTATATGAGTGTACACCGATTACTCTGAGAGTTATGATCCGACTTACGTAATTTAGTTCGATGCAGAATGGATGCCATTTGGTCCCATAAAAATTTTACATAGTTTGGTCCAGTAGTTTTCATTTTATGAACATTTTTTATGAAAATTTTTGTTTACCTCGATGGTATAATTGTTTTTTGTGTATTTAATAATTACTTACAATAAGTAAGCTGTTTATAATATTAAGTTTTATTTTGGTTAGGGCTTGGCACTGACTTAAAACCTATCAATAGGTAACACATATAATAATAATAGCATTTTATCAATATTAAAGGTAAAGGTAATTTAAATTAAATTTTTAGTTATTTGATAGTTTTAAGTTTTTGAAGTCGGTTTTATACAAGATAGTTTTTTTTTATTATCGAAAAATCATATTATTTAACAAAAATGCTTATTTATAGCTATTTAACAAAAAAGCTTTTAGAATATAACAAAGACACAACCAACTTCAAAAATTATATACTAAAACAATAGATATCTATAATATGCACTAAAAAGTATAAAAATAAATGTGTATTTTAATACAATCCAATTAATCTTATTAATTAATGTAATTGTAGTTACGATTATTGTTATTTTTGGAAATTGTGTCTGCCGGCTGCGGCTCCGCTCTCGCCTCTCGCCACGTCACGTTGCGCGTGCGACACAAGCACATCTCACCTATAACTATATATGTAGATACAAACCTACCTTGGTTGACAACGACTTCAAAAATAAAAATAATCGTTACCACGTATAAAAAGAATCATTGTCGGATTGAGAAAATTCTCCATTTTTGAAGTCGGTTTGAAACGGCATTCATTTTTGTTACACGTAGTAACAGCTCTACTGTGTACTACGTATGACCGGTTACTTTTGAGATCGCTGCTCGCTTTTGGTACTTTTTGCATAAATCTAATTGAATATAGTTTATTCGGTTTTACATTGACTTTGAAAGAAGTTAACTCCGTACTTTCGAAGTGCGTGAAAGATAGTTGCTAGATGATAAATATGAATAGCTTATGACGTGTGATATAATGGTGGGATTCGGCGGTATCTATCAGGCCAAACAGCCCTTCGGAACACTTCCTGTGATATACGTGGTATTAGACACACTGTGAAGTGACGTCGCGCAACGACAAGCCATTGAGTCGTTCATGGAGCCATCATTAAAGTAATGGGCGGAGACGAACACTCGTTACAAAAGCGAGCTCCCACTCGAGGACTTAGCCGAATGAAAGTTTCATTAAAAAAACATGTTATGTTACGTTTCGTTTACTAAATTGGTATATATTTTATATTTATAGTATATTTTTTAAGTTGTTAGTGACTTCTAGCGACCGTACAATGTTTCAGCGATTACTGCAACTCAAACTTCAACCATCACACATACGTGTGGTGTTGCTGAATGACCGCTAATGCTCCCGTGATTCCTCTAGGGTTGTAGGAGAATGACCACTTATATGTAGATGACCCATGCACTTGTTTATCCTCCTCTTCCTTAAAAAATATTAGAGCCTAAAAAGCAAATACACCCGGCATTGGTATATGATTGGGGCATGAATAGCAGTAGGAGACGCTCATAGTTGTTTTCATGATGTATTCGGATTCAGATTATTATGTTGATCTGGTGAGCTGATTCTGTCTGCTCGAAACACCTGAACTCGATCGGCATCAGTCATCATCACTCACTCATCGTTTTTTATCTTACCTTACTGAGCAGGTCTTCAGGGATGACTGGTTGACGTCTGATAACTTCCTCAGGGTTCACGTCGTACGTTATCTTGGGGCTGTCATCATACTGAGGATACTGTTCATAGGGAGCCGCCAAGTACTCGTGCATTATTTCCGACATATCTGCATCAGTTCCCGCGTTGAGTAGGTTTAGGTTGTCACCGATGGCCGCACCAGGCAAATCTGCAATAAAACGGATTAATAGTCTGCTATGATTCAATTTATGCTTCGATTTGAGAGCAGTACAACTCGGTTGTGATAACCGCAAATTGCTAAGCCACGCAGCGGCCGTAATTAACACAGGTATTAGTGGCGATCACTTGTGCTATCACCAGGTTTCGTTAGCACTACTTACTTAACACTTCCCAACGAGTTTGTTTTTATTTTTAACATTCATATTTATTGATGTTCGTGAAATCTTGTTAATAGTATTATAAATATACTATACCTATCATATTTACATATATGTAGTAATTAAGAAATTATATTAAATTAAAAAGTAGAATTTACTGCATTTGTAATAATTCCTAGATTTTTGAATATCTTAAACATAATCAATGTTTATTAGGACTTTAAATATACTTAGTTAATAAGCCTATTAGAGTTAAGTTACTACTATCGTACTTTTACATTATTTCTGTTACTTACTCTGTTTTTCAAATATTATGATATTTATAGTGTCTGCCGTTTTTTAATATATAAGGGGAGGTAAACTTCTCAGGGAGCCCATACGAAGGCACCTTGGTAGCCGATACCGGAAAGACGGTTTGGCTCAAAGACTGGAGTGACTTAAAACGGAAACCATACTGTCGATCGCCAATCGACTGGTGCTCCTCTAAGTATCCTAAGATTTGTTAGTTAAAGATATCAACAAAAACATTAATCAGATGACCTAAGTCACGATGTAACATTAATCGTTATCTTAGTATTGATTTTTAGTAATAATTGTCCATATTGTTAACCATTATAAACACGCCTATATAGTTATAGTAGTGCTTTTAACAAGTTTCATAAAAATTTTCAATAGAAGTTCCAATACAAACGAATAATACGTATTTTAAATGGGGTCAGCTTGTACCTAATAAAACAATAGCTTCACTCGGGACTAAAAATATCTTGCAAATAATTATAGACAAAGCACAAAGTTGAACAAAGGTAATCGAAACTCAGCTGGGTCGTATTTGTTCTGATCATAGAAATGAGGTTATTTATTTTACAACGCTTGCATTGTATTGGAAACACATTTATAAACTTAATGTAAGCGAACATAAAATGTTATCCACTTCTCTTTTTATGAAGCTCGCGTTCTCTGTTCAGTTACATTTATAAAAAAACTCAAACTCACTATCAAATCAAATGTTATGCGCTCGTAAAATTTAATATTAAACATAAGATTTGGTTTGGAAAATCTACACACATGAAGGCTGATATGTCCGTTTCAATAAAGTGTTCTCGTGAAATCAAATCTAGTTGTGTGCACATCTTGGGTAGTGAACCATGCTAGTGAGCAGTATCGTTCCAACCCTTTGAAGTTTTCATCTGTCAAGTGTACGTAGAAAAGTCTCTGTGCAATAAAAGTCTCTCATTGCATTACCTACAGCGGGCCCGGGAAATTTAATTTGCAATGGAGCATCTGCAAGCGCATTCTTTCACTGTGTTGAGAAATTGCTTTTTGGATGTGAGTTATATTGCATTTCTGTTTCATGTATGATCAACCAGGTACAAACGGAAATTAGTCTACGACGTACAATAAATTTGTTTTTGTTTGTGATATTACACTTCTTAATCTGCGCGAGTTTTGCCACGATATTAGTCTACCTGTGTTAATAAAGAATTTATGGTATGTTATTACAGATCGAAGGATATATATAACTGTTTATACAGTAAGGACTTTGGCCTCTTTGTATAAGCCGTGACTTGGATGTCGTTAAGATTGCTCTCTGTGCTCTTTCGATGAATATTATTTTACTTTTGGCAGAACCTCTCGGTAGGTACATTGTAAAAAGAGATCTTAGTGATATGAGATAACCTTTTATAAGGAATCATTGAGAGCAAAATTCTAAGAAAAAAACATCTTGACTGTTGTTTCTCAATATATTTTTGATAATGTAATGAATGTTTATAGGCACATAAGTGAATTTGCGAGAAACTGTCATAACCATAATGTTAACACCAGGAACAGACATAAGCTTATAATGCCTACTACTTGCCTAAGTCGAGTTAGCAAGTCTTTTGTGGGGCGATGTATATGCTTTTACAACAGGATCCCAGAAAATGTTCAAAACAAAAGTATAACGTTATTCAAAAGAATTGTTATAAAACGTTTGTGTGGTAAAGGTTACTATAACATAATGACTTTTTTTAATGATACCACAGATTGGGAATAGAGCGACCGCCCTCAGGATATTAAATAAAAAGTTTAATTGTACAATGTTACTTTGTAATTGTTACTTTAATTGTAAAACATATTATTGATGAAAAAAAAGCCCGTTGAGTTTGTTGCGCCCATTCTTCTCAGGCCTGAGGCATTCATTTTGGAATGGGTGGTAATTTTTTTGACTTTCAATAAGTGATATCACATCCTATTTTGAATAAAAATATTTGAATTTGAATTTGAATTTCACGGAATTTTTCTAAAATCCATAAACACAGGAGGATGTCGAGAAAGCATGTATTTTGTGACCCACTGAAATAAGTGGCGGAAATCATGAAAACTTATTAAGAACGTAACAAAACTAAGAAAAAAGCAAATCATAAGTAAGTAAAGTACAGTAAAAACTTACTAAACGGGAAAACTCCCGACCAAATAAAATATTTATGAATGATATTTAAATTTATTAAAAATCATAATCGGTGATTTTTTACATTTTACTTAGAAACGATTGATGTATTTAAATATTATTATGAAACAATGTATTAGGGTCACTAAAAGTTCAAGATGAAAATATAATAAGGTAAGTACCTACAGGTGTCACTAATTAACAAGTTCACCGCCTCTTGATAATTATATTTTAGTGTATTTTTTATTGAAAACAATATCGTTTTACATATAGAACGTCATTGATTGAACAATATAATAAATAATAGTTCACTAAGATAATAAAATTATCTTTTTTATGCACAAATAAAATATGAAAACAAAATTTTATGAACGATGTGGGATTCGAAACCACAACCTCTCTCTCGGCCTCTCGACCTTTCGCGTTCCGTGCGAGTGCTCTTCCAACTGAGCCACAACCTGAGAGTTGAACAAAGCATACAAGATTTTATGACGATACGTCACTCGAACTGTTAGCTCAGTTGGAAGAGGCTCGCACGGAACGTGAGAGGTCGAGGGTTCGAGTCCCGCATCGTTCATAAAATTTTGTCTTAAAATTTTATTTGTGTATTAATCCTAGATGTTAGGGTAATCACTTTAAAAAGATAACAAAATCTTTTTTTATTCTTTGTTTCAGACCTACCAGAAGACTACCTAGTCTTGCCATAAATACTATATATTACAGAATCTACGAACTCTACAATCACTGATTCCTAGGATGGAATGGTGTTTTGCAAAGCCTACGCAAAGCAAACGCAGCCTTTTGTTGAAGGCCCGTCCTGAAAAGAAGATTACAAAAGCAACAAATAATTTTAACGCTTCATTTATAAAAAAATTCACCGCTCAGACCTTTCAATAAATCACGAACAAAATATCGAAGCTTTATTTGAAATAAAAACTTGAACGGTTTTGTCTCGCCATTCATTTCATTTTAAAATATGGCTACGATTTCGCTTTTATTTCAGCAACGTGTGCAGTTTTTCTGATTAGCACTGTGTTGTATTCACAAGCTGACCTTACTTGGCTTTTATGCTGTTAGTTTCTTCAAAACGTTCGAGAAGCTATTTAGTATTATGATTTGCTTTACTTTTCATTCAAATATCTTTAATCTTAATGTTAATTTTTTATGCAAACTACCAACGGAGAAGTATGGAGATTACTTTATTTCTTTTTTAAATTAGAGGGGGTAAACCGGCAAGTTCACCTGATTGAAAGTGGTGAGATAATCGCCCGTATCAACCCGAACAACTTCCACATCTGAGTCCACATCTCTACGTAAGGCCAAAGTAAGAAGCCGATCGGACAAGACATTATCGTTGATTATTCGAGCTGCTATTCAATGTATGCAATTCATACTGTACTGATACTTTGACAAGTTACTACTAGTAGACTACTCATACATATTATCTAATTCTCGTGTCACGGTGTTTGTATTTAAACTCCTCCGAAACGTATTGGGAACATATTGGGTAAGTCTGACAATTGAACAACATTTAAATTTCATCCCCCTAAGTGTTAAGGGTAGTCCACCCTAATTTTTTTTTACTTTATTTTTTATTTTTATCTTATTGTGATTTATTGATATGCATTGAAAAATACATACAACTTCACATTTGTCGCCTTTCTACGATCTATAACTATTTTTGTATCGCAATTTTTATATTATTCTCTTCTACCCACAAACGCTATAGGTTGCAAGATGGCAATCGAATATTAAAATTGTAGTACGATAAATTTTATATATCTACGATATATGTATTTGGGAGGTTTGAGAATCGGTTGTCATCTATTTTTGTTACCCCAAAATTTTTTTTAAGTATTGAATTTTTTTATTTAATTACTTTATATGGTAATACAACGTTTGCTGGTTCAGCTAGTAATTTTATAAAAATCACAAATTGAGGCCTAACGAACAAAATATACGACAAAAAAATAAACTCAAATCATGTCAAGAAGAAGAAATAGTGTTAGATCATCTCGCTGATTAGAGCTTCCTCGTGTCAAATTCGTACCAATAAACTCAGGTATCTGTCTGTTTTTAGTGTACGATATTATACTGTGACGAAATTTATGTATTTTGAATAAAAATATTTGAATTTGAACGACCATTTGCAGAAGGTTAGGCAGAAGGTATTTTTTTTTTTTATATAATAGCTGATAAAATGAGTATATGAAAAAAATAGTATGTGTGGATTGATACATCTACTGTATTGTACTTTAAGTACTTTAAGTATGTACTCAATAAATACGCCTATGTTTTTACTTATTAATTTATACTTTTTTGACTTACTCGTGTAAGGAATTTAGTTATTGACGTTTGTGTATTTTGTTGCATCACTTTGCATATATTGTTATTGAAATGATTTGTAAATTTCATTGTAAATAAGAACCTGTAATACCATTCTCTTTCGAAATGAGCAACCTTACAGTTTCTTGCTCGTTCTTCACAAGTGTAATGCAAGTTACGCTCGAAATAAAATATTTTTGAATTATTTGATTTGATTGATAGGAATGACTTGGAGTGAATTTAAATGCGAGACTCAAACCCTAGTAGGATAGGGATTCTTGTGGATGATCAGCTACTTCTAGGGTATTCAGGATTTTGTTTATAATCCTATTCCATCTCCTGCTTTTCAACTAGTTATTTTTTTTTAACTGTTGGTGCTATTGCGTCGATTAAAACATGTCTTACGTGTGTGAGTCATTCGCTGATGGGCCTTTGTTGCCCAAAAATGCCAGTTTTATACAAAGAGCTCTTAATGCTTGTAATAGAGAAATCGGTAGCCGAGGAGCTGATAGCTATTTCAGTCAACATATCAGACTAGCAATACAATGCGGAAATGCAGCAGTCTTAGGTCATATACGTCTCGATAGACTATGACAGCTGTGGCAGACGTCCAAAAGAACTACCCTCAGCTCTAAGCTCTACATTTTGAGCAATCAGGCAGACTAACATAAAGAGTTAGCTTGTCACTAATATTCCTGGCCTGTTTTTATCAGTCAGCGTAAGACTCTATCTAGACGTTTAAATAATTTTCAATTTTTACCTTATGTAAAGTGAGATGTTATTTTTACGATGAGTAAAATAAATAAGAATTTTGTTGTTCTGAATATTATTCAAGTAGCTAGAATAATATAATCCAAAATAAATATTTTCTGTATCAATTTGAAGTTTTTGGCAAGTTAAACATATAAATGACTATGTAAAACCGCACCGGGGCACCAATTTCAAAATAGAACATACTATTTATTTTTATTTTAAGTTCGATTTTCAAAAAGATGTAGTTTGTTTTTACACGATTTTTATTAGCTTCACCTGTATGTATGTTTGTTTGTAACCGACTCATTTAGGTGCGATTTCGACCCACTTTAAACGGCCAGATTTCGTTCAAACTTCGTAGATATATCGAGGACCGATGACAATAGATTAATTTGATAAAATTATTCCATTTAACAAGATTTTTGTTAATTTATATAACTTTCGTCTATCGTATATACGGCACGAATTGATGTTAATTTTAAATTTCAAGCATTATCTAATATTAGGAAATTTTCGAATACCAAAGAGAATTTTCAATTCAACAATGCAAATTAATTGCAAGTTTAAAACAGCTAAAAAAACACTCTTTTATAAATAAACCAAACTAGGAATCTTTAAAAATCGTGTTTTTTTGTTTTTTTTTAACTACAATTTTTTTAATTTTGCCTGGAATTGATTTCCTTGATTTTGTATAGGCAAGTTGTTGTAATTATTTACGGTTTTTTGAAGTAGGTCATCTTTTTTTACATAATGTAATGTAGATCATGAAGTGTTTTTTACGAGTACAAACGTACTTCTTTAAAAGTAACTTTTGTGGTATATATTTTGCGTTATGAGTGATTTTTGCTTAAATTATATATTAATGGTTAATTAAATATTAATTTCACTTGAGACCCTATTATGCTGTCTATGGATCCAACCGTCCGTGCGTCTGTCAGCAGACTAAATCTCTAAAGATATAACCAAATTAGCGAAATCTTAAAAAGCATTCACTTAAATAAAAATATATTTAATAAATGTTATGTCAAAGTATTTAAGAAATGCTTACGTAAAGTTAGTGACAATGTTTATATCTCAATAAACAGTATAAAAAGACAAAAAATAAAGATATGGAGGAAACTGACCGGTATGAAATTAATATTGAAGCATTTGGGGTCTTTTATAAGCCACAACGTCCTACCACATTCTTGGTGTAACAGAGCTGTTTTTTATTCTCAGGCTTTGGGAAAAGTTTTAACATAGTACCAACTTATTAGAACGTTCTAGATTATATTAATGATAAATTATTGTAAGAACCTCTTGCTTGTATGTGATTATTTACTCATATTAATTCATATAGCTGTTCTTTTACGTGCTTTTTAAGTACTTCAAAGTACGTAAGTCTTCTTTATTTTTCTCTTACTATTGTTCTATTTATTGTAATGTATATTATCAATATTGGCTTAATCTTATTACAATAATTATTGTATACATATAAATATTATTTATTTATTTAAATAATAATAATCAAGATGGTAGGTGTTAATATCAAAAAGTTAATAATTAATTTAATTTCTTTGTTATGTTTAAAAAAAAATAGAGGTTTAAAGATACAATAATTTATTTGTTTAAAATAAGGATAACATCTTGAGTTGTTTTAATTTAGTTATCTTATTAATTGTTTATTAAGATATAAATACATATATATAAATGGTTTTAATGATTTTTTTGTATAATCGAGAATATTATAATGTCAATACTTACTAAGCGTTTGTCATATAATGATAACAACGGTGGCGTTCGCAACAATGCCAATGATAAGAATAATTGTATGCGTACGAACACAACAGTAGGTTACATTAGCTTTTGTTCATAATATTAATATAATTAGTATCGAATAGAAATTCAACATATATTGTAGTTGAACTTGTGTTGTGAATTATTGTATAAAGTGTATCAAACAACATGTAACAGGTGTCAAAACAGGCGAGTAACGAGTAATACGAAAATAAGATTTCGCAATAAAAAATAAATAAACTTAGCGCTTCATTTTCAAATTGCTTTGCGAGGCGTGGCGGTTTTTTTTTTTTTACTTACCATCTTGCCTTGCGAAGACACAGAGCGCGAAAGCAAGCCAAGCTACTATCGTGAGCATGGTGTGAACACTTGTGGCCCGTGATCGAGACTTGTGTTTATCGTTCCCGCGCTAACGCGCGCAGTCGCGCATCAATCGATACCCGCCCACATAACACATCTCTAGACCACCACTGTCCTAACAATACCCTATACTCATTTTTGCGCACAAATACTCACTGGACATAC